>NW_014578559.1:46587-61355 GCF_000485595.1 Priapulus caudatus
GGAGCCGGCTCCATCAAGTTTTTACAACGCAGCTCATTTACTACAGTGTAGTAACAGTACCAAATTTGGGCATATGACATCAATTATCAGCGCTCCAAGTGGTGACGGAAACCGATAGCCAAAATGCTTACCCGCGTGTAGGATGGTGGCAGAAGTGGATACGAGGCGGCGTTTGGCATGTGAGAGGGGAGGTTTAGGAGCCGATATCTCAGCCTAGCAGTATCGTATTGACAAGCGGTTGGTCTTGTTGTAGAGAGCAAGGAATTCTGCTTAATGCAATACCATGAAATTATTCTAGACTCACAGGCAAAGTAGAATAATGTAGTCGTGAAATAGCACTATTTTCCCGTTTTTCCGTTGTACACTCTAGGTATTATCCGCTCTTGATAAATATCTATATACTATATATGTATAAAAGCTATCTTGCCACTGCAGAGAGCAGTTGGCAGACACAATACGTAAATCACATTGCCTGTACATTCCTTGTGTCTCGTTTCTGTGCAGTGCCAAAGGCAGACAGCCAGTAAATGAGAATCCGTTGGAACACACGTACTCACTACCTCACGCACGGTCAACTTAATAATAACGAATGTGGTAAAAACTTCCATTCTGACCGAAACACACGTCGCCGTTCTGTTATAGGTCGATACATTTTTGGCCATTGCAGTCCATCAACACTAATTAGCTCTATCTACTAATTATCTACTAATTAATTACTATTATCTATCACCTCGCGTACATCGATATTATAATAACCATCGTGCAAACAATTCCCATTCTGAATGAAAACAACCGTGGGTCTCCGCATCACGCGTGAGCACAACCGCGGCATCACTCTTAGGCCTAAAAAAAAATACATTTGTTTCTGCTAACCCGACCGAGTCCATTTTAAACCGCCGTGTCAAAACGTTTTAGTGTGATCAGCAAGAATTTTTTTTTTATAAAAAATAACGTGATATCGATCGGTGATTTGACTTCGAAGTCATTATGTGGGCTGTTATAAGTATAAAACAAGTATTGTTAGAATACAAAAAATAATAATATATATTTGATATAAATAGAATTTTGCCTGCCTACCGTGTCTAATTTTTCCAGCTCGTTAGCGGAAACAACCATCTTTTTTTCTTAGGCCTTAATGCCACAGACAAGCAACCCCGCTGCTGCCGCTGTCGCTCATCCCCCACCTTTTGATTCCCATGTCGCGTATCGCCGACGACGGCGGCCCGATGAAGATGACGCCATCGCGCTGGCACTGCTCGGCGAACTCCGTGTTCTCGGACAGGAAGCCGTAGCCGGGATGCACGGCCTGCGCTCCGGACATCCGCGCCACCTCCAGCACCTTGTTGTGGTCGAGGTAGCTGAGCTGCGACGCCGCGGGGCCGATGTTGTACGACTCGTCCGCCTGCGCGAAACACGCGGCGAGGGATGTAGATGTAGTTCGCTAGGGGGAGGGGTGGAGGGGGCGATGCGGGCAGCTCGCGATAAGATTGGTATCACAGTATATATATACGATATGATACGTATTACCAAATTACCAATAATTACCCATTCATTACCCAACCTTTCTCCCTTTAGCCAATTTCTCTGTTCTGCTGCTGCTAATCGTATGGATGTCGATTAACTGGTAATAGTTACTAGTTTGGTAATTACTATTGGTATTACAATTTAGTTACTCTAAATTGGTATACCCAGCATCTCTCATGTCAATATTGTAAAACACATTCACATACCATGGCTACGTGCATTGAATTACGGTCTGCATCGCTATAGACGGCCACTGTCTGTATGCCCATCTTGCGAGCTGTGCGCATAACTCTACATGCTATCTCTCCTCGGTTGGCTATAAGTATCTTGTTGATAGGTTCTGCTGTCGATAAAGAATATGAATTGCATTTATTTTCGACGCAATAAACAAGTGAAAGGAATTCAACAATTGCATAAGCTTGATCACAGGATTAATAACAATATATTAATACTTATAATAGTTATATGAACATATACCACTCTGGCACTCAGTATGTGTAACACTAACAGTGTCAGCATTGACAGTAAAAGTAAAGTAACCCCAGAAGTGATTAACTGTTAATAATAATATACATAATACAGTTGCAATTAATAATAATAAATTAATAATATATACCTGTACTGGCATAGCGTTTCGAAAGTAAACACAGAGTCTTTTCTAGTGACCTGAAAAATGCACATATTTATGGCAATGGTTGTAGGCCTATATTGAGTAATTCACAAACTAACAAGTAGGTAGGGTAGGCCTACGTAAGGGTGTTGCTATCCCCCGGGTGTGGAGTGAGGGTCACGTGATACAGTTGACGTATACTTCAAAACTTAACAGTAGCCACACAGACTAACGGATACAGTGTAGTGTACAGTGTAGTGTATCCGTTATTCTGTGGTAACCATAACCCTAACTCCAACACTAACCCTAACACTAAATATCTATATATCGGATCTTTATATATAGGGGTGTCATCCACAAAAATTAATCTGTGGTGTGGGGACAGATATCATGATGCAAAAACCCTAACCCTAACCCTGACCCTAACCCTAACCCTGACCCTAACCCTAACCCTGACCCTAACCCTAACCCTGATCCTAACCCTAATCCTAACACTAGTGCTACCACGTTGCGTGACCCTCACTGACCGAGGGTTAGCAACACCCCTAGATACAATAATGTAACCCAACAAGAGTAGGGTTACAACGCTTCCCTATCCTTTTGTGTGGAGGAACCCCTGAGTGAATCACTCAGGGCGGTTTGCTGGTGCGTTTTCAGAGACTAGAACTTCCAAACTGGGTTTATTCTCAACACGAACCTTCCTCCGGGTGTCCTGGAACTTACTATGTATCACAATCTCGATATTAAATAAATAACCTGTACAAAATTCAAGGCCACGGAGCGGCGAATATACTGAGCGCCATTTCTGTTGACCTGTGACGTACGCATTCCCAAGGCGCATAGCAATCGGCAAACGCAGTGCCCTCAGTGAACTCAGTGTCGCTCTTCAAACCGAAGTATGTCACAGGTCAACAGAAATGGCGCTCAGTATATTCGCCGCTCGTCACTTCGAATTTTTGTAACAGGTTATATTAGTTTAATACAGAGTATTGTGATACATAGTAAGTCCCCAGATGGCGGAGAAAGGTACGTTCGTGTTTAGAATAAACCCAGTTTGGAAGTTGTAGTCTCGAAAAACGAACCATAAAACCGCCCTGAGTGAATCACTCAGGGCGCCTTCACAGAAAACTATAGTACGCGTTGTAACCCTACTCTTGTTGGGTCACATTGTTCAATTTGTTGTATCTACAACACCCCTAGACCGAATAATTCTGTCCCATATAACCTTTTTTATATTTTGGTGAGGGTTATATTGGGACAGAACGGGGTTCATTGAAATTTCGTGAGATCGCATGCAAAATGCATGCGCTGAAAATGCGGCAAGTACGCCGCTATTGGCGCGAAAAAAAACCTACCGTTCCCTTCTACATGGCTTTACCTTGCTACTGATATGTGTATACATTCACTTCAATCGTTATTCACTTCTTAAAAGATTGTTTTTCAGAAAGACCGCTTCGTTCCACTTTCCTAAATTACATCGCCATTTACAAACAATCAGACCAATCAGAGCGAGTCTTACAATAGCCTGGTTCTCGCTTGTATCTGTTCAAGTTCAAGTTCAAGTAATCTTTATTTATAGTCGGTATGTTTACAACGAGAAACGTAAGCTCTGAAGAGCTTTTAAGACCGACCAACTAACAAAGGTTGGCCAATAAATAAAACAGTACATAACAATTTTAACATGCATACTATACAGGCATTCGAGTACATGAATAAATTTTAGGTATTGATATTTACAATTTACAATTTATAGCATACTTACAATTTTAGATAGTACGCAATACGATTTATAGATGCTATACAATTTATAGCATATTTACAGTTTTAAATTTTACAATGCAATTTTACGATGCAATTTTACGATGCAATTTTATGATGCAATACGATTTATAGTATACTTACAATTTTAAATTTTACAATTTTACATAGATATTTACAATTTATAGCCACAGTTACAGATGTTGCTGGTTACTAAAAACATGTGTGTCAGGTTACTAAAAACATGTGTATCAGGTTACTAAAAAACATACTGCAGATTACAAGATCATTTGCACATTGCACATTTGCATGTAAAACCATTCCATGTTTTGATAAACATTTTAAACTCGTTAAAACATACAGTCTGTCTGGCATTTTCTGGCAGACTGTTCCACACCTTTGCAGCTAATGTTCTAAAACTATTTGTGCCATATGTTACAGTTCTGGTATTTGGTGTGGTTAAGACATTTTTGTATTTAAAAGAGTACGCAGATTTCCGCATGTGGATAAAAAAATTTAAATAAACTGGGGACTGTCCGTGAATAATTTTAAAAGTCTCTGTGGCAATGTTTCGGAGACGCCCAAGGTGCAGGGAACTTGTTTTATTTTTATGTAAAAGCTCCTCATATGAGCTGTCATGATCCTGGTAAACAAATTTCAATGCTCTACAATGGAGTCTTTCCAGCTTGTCTGTGTTTGCTTTTTTACAAAAGTGCCATGTCAAAGGACAAAAATTAAAATTTGACATGATAAAAGCATGATACACAGCCTTCCGTCCTTCTAATGTTAAAAACTTTCCTATACGTTTCAGAACATTTATTTGCTGTGAGGCCTTTTTGCACATTTTACCAACATGTTTGTCAAAATTTAATATATAATCTATTTCCACTCCTAGTAAAATGACAGATTCCTCACATGGTATACTATTGTTGGCTAAATAAAATACTGGTTTCTTTTCGAATGTCCGTTTCCCGACACTCAGAGCTTGAAATTTCTCTGGATTTGCTTCCATCTGGTTGTCGGAGAACCATTCGACTAGTGACACGCTTTCAGCTTCGAGAGTTTGTTTTAGCTGCTCGAACTCCGGATGGCAATAAGAAAGGGTATTGTCATCGGCATAATTAACGAGGCGTGTTTTGTTTACAAAATAGAATATATCATTTATAAAAATATTAAAGATTATGGGTCCCAAAATCGAACCCTGTGGTACGCCCTTTGTGATATTTAAAAAAGTACTCGTACTGCTTCCGAGCTGCACACATTGCTCGCGGTTTGAGAGATAGCTTCCCATTAGTGTTACAGCACCTTCCGACAAACCGTAAGCTTTGAGTTTTTCCAGGATCAGATCGTGCGGCAGACAGTCGAACGCTTTCGATAAATCCATTAAAATAGCAGCTACATAGTCATTTCTATCCAATGCTGCCCGCCACTCCTCGGTGAGAGCCAACAGAGTTGATTGACAACTATACCCAGGTCGAAAAGCGGACAGCATTGGATTGAAAATGTCTTTAAAAAATACAGCCATCTGCTCAGATATGGCCCTTTCAAAGATTTTGGATATCGCCGGTAGAACACTCACCGGACGATAGTATTGTCTATCTAGCGGGTCTTTCTTTTTGTATATCGGAGTAACCCTTGCCAACTTCAGTCTATCAGGAAATGCTCCCCGTTTTAGTGTTAAGTTGACGATTCTTGTTATTGGGGAAATTACTTCATCCTTCACCATATGAATTATCTTTGGTGATACTTTGTCAATCCCCGTTGCTTTTTTCTTGCCTATTTTGTCAATATATTTTCTGACATCCCGTTCAGAAACTTCCTGGAAGTTGAACGAGGTGTCAGGAGGTGGTATATTTTTCCGAATAGCCTTTATACTTGGATGTTCTATGTCTACCGTACATTTACATTTTTCTCCAATCTTCGAGGCAACGTTTACGAAGTATTCATTAAAGAGATTACATACCTCGTTTTGGTTTGAGACAGTTTCATTGTTGTGTCTCAGGTGAATTTGGTTCTGTTTAGTATTCCCTTTTTCAGAGAGAAAAGGGCGTATGGTGGACCAGAAATCATTCGATTTTGTGCCACCACCGCATCGTTCGGCAAAATATAGCCGTATTGCTTGCTTTTTCAACCGGTTTACTTTGTTTCTCTGTTTTCTATATGTTTCCCAGTTCTGCCCTGATTTCCATCTTTGGTGGTTCCTATAAAGCGCCTTTTTGTAATTTATCGCTTTACGAAGTTCGCCATTCATAAACGGTGCTTTACTTTTTCTCTGAGTTTTCTGTTTGAATGGTATGTGTTTGTCTATGACTTCACCAAGCATCAGTTCATGTGCCCAGTATACGTCATCAATGTCATCAAAGACGTGGGCCACGTGAAATGGTACTTCGCTTAGTTCTTGTTTTAGTAGTTTCTCGTCAGTTGCTTTAAAACTTCTGTACACTAGCTCTTCCTTTTTAAAACCCTGTACATTTCCTCTAAATACTGTATACACAAGGTGATGCCAATCACTCAGTCCAGTGTCGAAAGACTTGGTACAGTACAGCTTTTCTGGTCTGTTTGTCACAATAATGTCGACCAATGAGGGTTTACCACCAATCTGTGGCGCTGCAGGAGGGCTGATAGACTCGCTCTGATTGGTCTGATTGTTTGTAAATGGCGAATGATTTAGGAAAGTGAAACGAAGCGGTTTTTCTGAAAAACAATCTTTTAAGAAGTGAATAACGATTGAAGTGAATGTATACACATATACAGTAGCAAGGTAAAGCCATGTAGAAGGGTACGGTAGGTTTTTTTTCGCGCCAATAGCGGCGTACGGGACGCATTCTCAGCGCATGCATTTTGCATGCGATCTCACGAAATTTCAATGAACCCCGTTCTGTCCCAATATAACCCTCACCAAAATATAAAAAGGTTATATATGGAACAGAATTATTCGGTCTAATAATAGTAAAACACCCCCTACGTAACGAGTGTAACTCAATCACGAAAAACATTGTAATTATTATAATCATAATGTATCAATGTAATATCAATTATACCTAAGTCCTAATAGATATATCAACATGATGACTGCAAGTTCGTTTCCTTTTATGCGAGCTGTTAACATCAATATGTAAACAAATATGGTATTATTTACCTGTAAAGCATGAAATTTCTGTACGTCAAGGAGGATGCCATTTTTCCTCTATCGTGCTGCCCTCTCTTAGAACTGAATAAAAACTAATCAAATCTATGACGTCATTGTCCTGGCTTGGGGCCAGCGCCTGGGAGAAGCTCCTGCGCTAAAAGTAAAAAGAGCAGATCGAAACTTACAGTGAGTGACATGCAATGTTTGCCGTGCCTGTGGTTTAGAACTCGAGATAGCAGAGGCATGATCTTGTGAAAGGCGCTTGTAAAAGTCACTTGGTTTTTTAGTTGTTTTACGAGATAACGCAGCTCTGATTTAAACGTACACGTGTACCCGGGGCAGCAACCAACCAACCACGTGCAGAGTCTGAGAGTGCGAGCAATCGCGTAGACTGTACATTATAAGACACGAGATGACTAACAACAAGTGCATATGTCAGCAGGTTTAATACTCGAGTAGCAGGGTTCAGGTAGGACGAGTAGGGGCCTATTTAGTTAGTGACGAGACGACCAGACGTACGTTACGTAACATATCAACATCATCATGGCTAACATTCTGTTGAATGTATCGCGGAGAAACTGTTCACCACGAAGTAATGAGTTGTGGAGGTGCTTCACTCGGCAATTCAACAAGCCACCAACCGCCAATGACTTGGCAAGACCGTGTGGTATAGCAAGCATGCAAAGGCTTCCAGTGCAGAGTACCTCTGAAGGTAATGTACATATAGTCATATATCTACATGCAAGCAGAGCTATAACGTTAACCTAGATACAACTAGAACACTCGGAGAGCACAGACCTCCGCCAAGACAGCTGAATTCTGTGACTGTGAAAATTCTTATTAATTGGATCCGGATGACGATCGACCAAAATGTAATCAATTCTAAGTTACCCGATTTCTGACGTATCCTGAAAATTTTATTAATTAATTAATTAATTAATTGGATCCGGATCACCACTAAAATGTAATCAATTCTAAGCTACCTCATTTGTGACCTATCAAATTGAAAATGTTATTAATTAATTAATTAATTGGATCCTGATCACCACCAAAATCTCATCAATTCTAATTGTTAGCCCATTTCTGACCTATCCTGAAAATTTTATGACAATCCGTCCATAAATTTTTCATTTAGGCTGTACACAAACAAACCCACAAACCAACAAACACACGCCGGTGAAAACATAACCTCCTGCCAACCCCTTGGCAGAGGTAATAATGTAACCCAACAAGAGTAACCCAACCCAGGCTTCTCCCTACGTTGCACAAACCGGGCGCGCCCGCCCCGTTTGGGAAAACTCCCCCCCCCCCGTTTTAATCGGTGTGCCACGTAATTTTTTTTTTTTATAATGGGAATGGCTACATGAGGAACAGGCTGAGTGAGTCAGCTTTGGAGGCGCTGCTGCTACTGGCAATTGAGGGTCCACCTCGGCAAGAATTCCCATTCGACCCACTGGCAGCAAGAACAAGTCCGCACCTGCAGCTATACAGCACACACGCATCTATTGACTATATAACAACGTTATATATATAGTTGCTATAGTAGTTATATCTAGTTGTTATAGTAGCTATAGTTGTTGTAGTAGTTATATATAACTATATATAATGTTGTTATATCTAGTCAATAGATGCGTGTGTGTTGTAGCTGCAGGTGCGGACTTGTTCTTGCTGCCAGTGATTAGACCAGGCCCCTGGACCCCCCTAGTTTCCCCTCCCCCTCTCCCCCTCCCCTTCCTCCTTCCCCTCCCCCTCCCCTTCCCCCTCCCCCTCGACACATTGTGATACTTGTTTTACATGTGATTGTGTATATCAATGTATCAGGGGTGAATAATGACAAGTTTGTCATTATGATGTTGTCATTTGTCATTGACAGTGTCATTGTCATTTGTCATTATTAACCCCTGATGTATGATACACCGTATAATGAACACACATGTACTGATACCAATCATACCATGTAGATTGTAGACTGATACCATATGTATGATGATTTTTCTTGAGGGACAGGAGTAAATAAAAAAATAAACAATTTGTTTTTATTGAACCCTGCTGATATATATATATATATATATGTAATTAGTATATACCTGTATATATAGTATATCACCCCAAACTGCAACCACCTCCACCCATGCATAACTATATGGTCTTTGTTGCTTCCTGCAGCGTTTTTGCAGCTTAGAGGTAGGCCTACAGTGCACGTGTAAACGTTTATTTGAACCATGACAATTAATAAATCTCTACCAAATATGGTTAGTTGATAAGGATCGAGATCAGACGAAAGAAAATATAGAGGATGAAGTATGGGATGAGAAGTGTACAGGGGAGGATCGTGTGACAATGTAACCAGCGATTGAAAATCTGTAGGGACGAGAGAAGAACACTCGTGCTGCCCACACTATACACATAGGTTTAGCCTCTATATGAACTAAGATAAGACATGAAACTATCTGATAATCTTTTCCTGTGTGTGTTGGCAAGTAAGGCTGCTTACAGTTACAGTAGATTAACTATGTTCACAGGCTATAATAAGGTATTGGCATAACACACGTGCATGTGTACTTGATTTCAGGTCTGGATGCTTGCTTCATTGGGGTCCCGTTCGACATCGGCGCCAGCTATAGAGTGGGAACGCGATTCGGACCGCGGCAGATTCGCACTGAGTCTGTCTTGCTTCGTCACACAAACAGCGGCACAGGTCAAGCATTTGTTCTGTAATGTGTTGTTTAACCTGTACTTCAGGTCTAGATGCCTGCTTCATCGGGGTGCCCTTTGACATGGGTGCAGGCAACAGGGTAGGAACGCGATTCGGCCCCCGCCAAATTCGAACCGAATCTGTCCTGCTTCGTCGCACAAACAGCGGAACAGGTGTGTTAACTAGCACGAGCTCACCTATTCAAGCATGTTTGCTTCTGTTATGTCCTTCATGCCCTCATTGAGTCATTCACCCGATCTCTTAATTACAGTGTATTGAATTTTCATCATTGTAAATGGAGGAAGGTTTCAATATATTGATGCAGTGTATCACTACTTAACTGTTTTACTGTATTTAATGGTTTTTATAAACTGTATACACTGAGACATATATAATGGGGTTTACTAACGAATGAGACACAAACACTACTGACACTACTGTTGCCAGCACTTGGATAGCAGCTAGGTATATGTACTGATCGTATATATCTGAGTTTACATGACTAAATACATAATCAGGGCCGTAGGCTGAGCAAATTCCTGGTGAGGGGGGGCAAAATTTCATGACTCAACTGTGTAATGATGAGCGACAGGCAAGCAGCTCTTGATCGACGTCCATATAGTGTGGTAGAGGTGGGTCTGAGACAACATTCACGGATAAGTGACTAAAAAAATCACGTTAGGGCCAGTTATTTACGATTATTAGCTAAGCTTATTGTTTAATTTTGCTCCAAAAATCTAGGGGGCAGCTGCCCCCAGAGGCTACGGCCCTGATAATTAAGTATACTTCCTCATTGAATATAAATTCATGAGCCTTTGTTGCTGATTGTTGATTGCTGATTTGCTGATTGCTGATTGCTGATTTGTTGCTTAGAAGAATTTTTCATTGTGATTCAACTTAAACTAGAAGTACCGAATGCATTTATGCTACCAATCAATCATTATTGGGTATCAATTAATTTTAATTGTGGCACATGGATGAAGAAAAAATTACTGACGTAATTTTGACGTTTTAATATAGGTGCTGCCCCCTACGACTCTTTACAAGTCGCTGATGTGGGAGATGTACACATAAAGTTGTTCAACATTAAGAAGGCATGCGATGGCATCAGGGATCACTATCGTGAGATCATAAAGAATGGATGCAAGCCACTAACCATGGGTGGAGATCACACAATCACCTACCCGATCCTGCAAGCAATCAAGGTAAACTTGAAGGACTGCGAAGTGATGGTTTGAATCACCAGCAGTGGAGTAGGTGCCTATAAATAAAGCTTATATCCGGTGGGTGTAGAGTTTAGTTTTTACTTATGCTATGATATAACCTGTATTATTATCATTATTATTATTATTATTATTATTATTATTGTTATTATTATTATTATTATTGTTATTATCATTATTATTAGCTCATCATACGTAGTGAGATGCAGCTTGTAGAATCGCATGAGCGTGCGTGCGTCCGTGCGTCTGTCTGTGCATGCGTCAACAGTTGGGCACAAATCTTAACCGCTCGACGTACGGTCACGATATTCGGGACGTCGGGGGGATCGTGAAAAGGACTCGGGATGACCAATTTGGGGATCAAGGGTCAAAGGTCAAGAGGTGTAAACGAAGGGGGAACATTCCCTCCTTAACTTAAGGTATAGGGAGGAAATGCAGAATTGCGGCACAAATCTAAATGGCTCGACCTAGGCTCGTGATAGTCGGTGTATAGCATCATGGTAGGAAAAGCCATCACCAGTCAGCAGTGCGAAATTGGAGGTGAAGGAGTGATTGGAGACAGAGTGAAAAAAAATTTTGTTTCAGCGCTGACCTACCATTTTTATCACTTTATTGAAAGGACCATGAAATGTGCTTTCCACTGACGTGCGAAGAGTAAGTGTCTGATAACCTTTTGACCCTTAAGAGGAGGGTTAAACATGGATTCCTGAACTGCCTCAATGATGTCACAGTGTTCTCATATTTATGGCACATCCATAATCTAGAATGGCAGTAAGCCTCGATAGCCCAACGGGTACAGCACAGGATTACAGCTCAAAGGTCATTGGATCGAATCCCAACAGATTTTTTATTATTTACCTGGTTTCTGTATTTTTCTATCTTTATCCATTTAACTATTTTTTCCCAATTAACGCACATATTTACATGATTTATTTACAACAATTTAATAACAACAAATAATTTTTACAACAATTAATTTCTTTAATTTTTTTAATAGGGTTAGGGTTAGGGTCACAATGCACCATAAAACAGGAGTTTCAGGCACGCGATTTGTATCAACCAATGGGATTTGGGAGGTATGCAGAATGCAGAAGGTTGCTGAAATGATGTGTACGCAACTGCGTATCTGCATATCTGCGCCTAACAAAGGTGTCACTACGCACGACTTAAATGTTACGTTTATAACTGTAGCAACAGACCTCAGATGAACCCAGACGCTCTGCGGCTCTTGTTATTATTATTAATGATATTGTTATTGTTATTGTTATTATCATCATCATTATTTTATTATTGTAATTATCATCATGATCATCATCATTGTCGTTACCCCCATCGTTAATATGTGAAAATCTATTCGTACCGTGTAGTCTCACGTGCCGTGGACGACCGGCCGTCCCTTGCCTTGCAGGAGAAGTACGGGCCGGTGGGGCTGATCCACATCGATGCCCACGAGGACACGCAGGACGTGATGATCGGTGAGAAGATCGCTCACGGAACGCCGTTCTTCCGATGCGTGGAGGAGGGCCTCATCGAGAGCAAGCGCGTCGTCCAGATCGGACTCCGCGGCTCGTGTTTCGGACCGGAGGCGCGGGAGTGGGGAGTGAAGCAGGTAACCGTTGCCGTGCCGACGGCGCGACATGTAGGGTGGCGGTGGCATCGCGAGTTCGCCGGCGGCTGCACTAGTGCGAGCGAAGTTATCTCACATGTCGGAATATTAGTTGTCGTGTGAGCTCATTTTTGCGCTTGCCCTAGCTATCTCTTGATTCTGTCTGTGAGAGCTGTCTATGTCTGCGCGGTAGTCCTAATGGATATATCGTCATTCCATGCTGGTAATCGTGATACACGATAATTGTTTACCAGTTCAATGGTGCCGCTGTCATTTCTCCTGTTTGCTTGCTATTCTAACCTTTTCTTAAGTGGACAATTCACTCGTGTACACCTTGATAAGTCTCGCTGTTTATGTGCCTTGCCGTCTTGCAATTCTTCGATTCTTTTGACAGTCTTCACAAAATTCGAAAAATTCTCATTCCGTGACACAATCTTAAACATCAACGTCATGTCTTCGTGTGTTTGCAGGGGTTTAGATGTGTTTCAGCAGAAGAGTGTTGGCATAAATCCCTAGTGCCACTCATGGAGGAGGTTAGGGCTCAGATGGGATCTGGACCAGTCTACATCAGCTTCGACATAGATGGAATAGATCCTGGTTTTGCTCCAGGCACAGGCAAGTGACAGGTTTAGTTTACTTTACAAATTACAGGTTTAGTTTAGTTTTTACTGTTACAGGGGTAGAAATTAACTTTTGAACACGGGAGTCCAATGGACTCACTACCCTCAAAAAGAGGGAGTCCGCAGCAAAATGAGGGAGTCCGCAGCAAAATGAGGGAGTCCGCAGTCTGAGGTTCAAAATTAAAGATATTAACAATAACGCATGTGCTTATTTTTAAGATTCATGCGGTTGTACGTCTGTCAAATTTTCTCTGGACATTAGCTGACAAAATACGGTAATTCCGCGAGGCCGTGCTCCGGAACGAACTGGTTAGTGTGGCAGAATTTTCTGGGAGTCGCACGGACTCCTGCATATGTCAAATCAGGGAGTCCGACAGTAAATCAGGGAGTATTTGACTCCGGACTCCCATTAATTTCGCACCCTGCTGTTAGGGTTACGGATGGGTAACACTGTAAAGGGCATTGCAACATAACTACTCATCAAATTCAATCAAACTCATATCCATTACATACGAGAGATGTCTCTCTACGCTCTCGATGAAAATATTATTTTTTTAATTTATTGCTAATTAATTGACAGCAAAAATTGTGTATAAAGTTGTTCAGAATATGAACTAAAAAAGGGTCCCTGCAATTTTTTTTAAATGCTTTAATTGAGGAAATAAGTTGAAAAGATGTACAAAAATTTGTAGTGAATTTCTAAATGCAACAATTTCGTAAACAAAGAGCCATAACTCATGAAATTTCAGGGAACCTTTTATCCTTTGATATGTTAGCATTGAAACGTAACAAAAAATCTTGGAATCGGATATTGCGAGTTTCGAGAAATAGTGCTTGAAAAATCACCTACTTTAGCATTTTTAACAACCCAGATATCAGTATTTTTCTAAATTTCCCATCATTGAACGCCTGTGTTAAGAATTGACTAATGCAGGGATTTGGAACTGTTTGGGTGGGTACATGCATAATTTCTACGTATACATAGCTGCCCATGGCTGCGATCTATCAAATAAAGTGGGTATTGAATATCTACCGAAATTCACCTCCCAACCCTAACAGTATCCTTAATTCATCTTCACAGACCACATTACCATTACTGGCTACATAGGAATAAAGTATATATATATATATATATATATATATATATACATAATATAGGTACTCACTATATAATAATATATGTCAAGCTAAATTACGCTGCAATACTCAATGCTTAAGCCAACCACATAGCCACGCCGGAGCCGGAAAAAACCGAAAACGGCCCGTGCGAAACATAAGCCAAATGGTCTTGCATACAGGAACGCCTGAAATCGACTGGGCGACTCTGACCGCCCGCCATAACAAGCTGTTGGCAGCATCATACAGCGGGAATGCAGGGGAGCGACTGAACCGTCAAATTAGCATAAACTGATCTTGTTGAAGTAAAGTGGGCATCTACCCTATAGGATTGGGCCAAGCACCGAACACACAAGAAATACGTTACACAGCAATGGCCAAGCATATCAATGCGACAGAGCCATTTAACTACTGAACCTAATACAAACTACATTTTTAACACTTTTTCCAGTTTACTTTTCAACCTTTGTCAGTATATATCATAAC
>NW_014578559.1:61365-63131 GCF_000485595.1 Priapulus caudatus
TGTATGTATTCATGTAGTGGAAACTAGGTATATAACAGTAATTTATAAGAATATGGTTGACTCCTGTCATCTCAGCTCTCGTTCTCACTGAGATCCTTAATTACCTTGAAATTTTTCCAATAACAAATTTTTCCTGTTTCGATGATAGGTGTCACCACCATACGATACGACTGGCACGACTGCTCTGCTCGGTGCAAACCTGCTGTTTGAGATGCTCTGCGTTCTACCTGGTGTGAAGTACGTCTAAGCAGCTGCCTCTACAACAGGACAGTAGCACATAAAGCACATAAAGCATAAAGCACATATAGCACATAAAAATTCAGCATGAAGCACCGGATATGTTTTTGGATCTAACAAATCAAGGATTTTTCCCCAAATAAAAGGTTGATTTCAAAGCTCTGCTACAAATTGTAGAATTCTTAATTGAACTGTGGTTAACCGTGACTGTGGTTTAGACTGCAGTGATTTTAAAGCCGGGCGCACACGTGGCGATTTTTATCGCTAGCACTGGCGATTTTGTTGCCAGCAACAAAATCGCCGAGAAATCGCCACGTGTGCGCTGCATGGCGATGGTGATTTTGACGCCAGAAACTCGTCGCTGGAATATCAAACACGTTTGATATTTATTGCCAATACAAGTCGCTGAACACGTGATAAAAATCGCCCGTACTAGCATTAAAAATCACCACGTGTGCGCCCGGCTTTAGTCTCACTTTGTGGCACTGGACATATGAACGGATGTGGCCCTGTGGCAAAAATGCAGTACAATAGAGATACATGTGATAATTACGTCATCATGCCAGCTTAGTGCTGGTGCCTGCAAAGTCTAGCTTGTCCAATCCAGTACTCGAGTGCCTGGGCCCTGGAGATAGGAGGGAGCCAGAGACTGCATGGATGTGTCTGCAGTTTAGAATTCGAGATAGCAGTCTTGTGATTTAGTGAGTCTTCGTATTTTTGTTGCACCTAAAGCATTGGTGTAGCTTACTTGCCCGTGTTTCGTGTGTTGATGAGATAACATATCTTTCTGATAAGCCCGTGTTAGTGCGAGCGAAGCAGTCATGCATTGTCAGGCTCAGGGAGATGAGTAAGCTGCTCAGACTGTTCACAAAGGGACTAATAAAAAACTGATACATTGTGTAAGTCATTTTTAATGTCGCGACTATTAGACATCAAAATCACATATGAAATGTGACTTGCACAATTTAGTCATTGAGCGTGTGTATGTATATATAGTCAGTAAAAAGGCGATCACGCGTATTCGTTCACACATCAAGAGGCGATCACGCATTATCATCATGGCAAGCATTCTCATGAATAGTTCGCAGAGAAACTGCAAGCATGCAAAGGCTTCCCGTGCAGAGTACATCTGAAGGTATAATGTACATATATAGTCATATCCAGTTTCTGTTAATGATGCACCCATCCACACATATCACAGATGATACTCTGTTACTGCATACATACCCTACAACATCCATGGTTGTTGCAACATACAAACACCGTGGAACAACCAAACATGGGTGTTGTAGCTAGGGTATACATTTGTAGCGGTGGCACCGGACCCTAGACCGGGTTCCTAACAGGGTGGCTCCCTGGGAACCGGAGTGTGGGTGATCTGTGTTTGTAATTGTATAATTATTTGTGATGTCTGCTGTTTATTAGTGTGCGTTTTCGTGTTGTTTTGCCAGCTCATCAATTAACGATGTAGATAGTCGAGTCCCTGCATGGAGGCAGCCATGTTGGGTTAGCTACCCCCTCCAGCGGCC
>NW_014578559.1:63682-69301 GCF_000485595.1 Priapulus caudatus
GGCAGGCAGGGGTGGGTTACCCCGTTGTCGTGTCTGAGGTGTGTGTCGCCCCTCGTCTCGCATGGTTGACTAACTCTACGACGCACCGATACGGAACACGGCAGAATAGGTTATTGCGGGAGAGCGCCGTAGCTTCAAATGCGCTCGGGTGGCTAGCGAGGTCCGGGGCCGACGATCACGGCCGGTACAACGTCTCCAGACACAACGGGTAAGTGCTATACCTAGGATTGTGTGCTAGCCATTAGTGTGTCGACCGGTGGCGCCATCGGGTGTCGCCGGAGAGCGACGGAAACGCTACACATTTATCAAGAAATGGTAAAAAAAAACATGATTCTATGAATGTGAGTGTATACTCACGATACGTGTGATATATACGTGATTGCGTGTATACAGATATGTGATACATGATACAAAATATCAGTATGTGATACACAATATCATGAACACACATCTATACTGATATCATGAATGAATTAAAACAAATGAACGCTATATTTATTGTTAAGAAAATTTGCTTTTTTTTATCCACCCCTGCTGATATGTATAGCTGTGTATATAGTATATCCAGTGAGGCATGATACAAGTTTGCGTTACACAGCTTGGCTGTTGATCATGAGGCGTTGAGCGGCACCGACAACGCGCTGTTCCGCGGGATATATGCTCACGCGACCGCGGAGATGTTCAAGTATGAAGCGCTGACCGCCATACGTGCGCCAGAACGTTATATCAGTGATTCGCACATCGAAACGTTAAATGTAGTTTGTGTGGTGAGAGGGGCGGAGGGCGATGCCTGTTTAAGCGTGGCACTGCGTGTGAATCATCTTGGTTGATACAAATCACGTGCCTCAAACTCCTCAATGACGCCCCAGTGTATTCAAGGCACATTCATAACACGAAAAACCCCTATGCCTCGATAGCTGAACGCATAGAGCAGATACGACACTGCTGAAATGTCGTTGGATCGAATCCCGTCTGTTTTTTAATTATTTTCTTGTTTTCTGTATTTTTCTGTTTATCCATATCACGGTTGGTAGCAAGCAGATGCGTGATATTGTTCGATACAAGCGCATGCACGCACGTGTACGTACGCACGGACGCACGCACTCACGTGTACGTGCACACACACACTCATGCACGCACGCATGCACGCACGTGTACGTGCGCACGCACGTCTACGTGCACATGCATGCACGCACGCACATACGTGTACCTACACACACACGAACGTACGCACGCACACATGCACACACGTGTACCTGCACACGCACGCACGCACGCACGCACATGTACGCGATGTTTCATGTGTAGCGAATTCGACCCGCTACCACGCCACGCACGGCCACGGCACGCCACAAAGCATGGTACCTTCACGACGACGCGCACCGGGCACGCACGTGTACGTTGCGACACCACACGGTGGTGTGGCGCACGCACCGCTGCACGCACGTGTAAGGGTTAAGCACCACGCGACGGCCACGCACGACAGTTCTGTAAGCTTTACGGCCGGCTCGCCGTGCCAGCGCACGTGTGTACGGCACCGGCAGCGATGTACGTGCACACGCACGCACACAACTTCATGCACGCACGAGTGTACGTAGCGCCGCACGCTATACGAATCGCACATGAGCAACACGCGCGCACGCACGCACGCACGTGTACGTGCACGCACCACCAACGGGGACGCACCGCAACGCACGTTGTACGTGCACACACACGGGACGCACCGCTACGGCCACGTGTAACGTTGCGACCAGCGCACGCACCAACAGCTCATTGCTGCGGCGGCGCCACTCATGGGGACTTCAGTGATTCTCATGCAATAGCGATGTTTCATGTGTAGCGAATTCGACCCGCTGTACAACATACACTATAGCTAGCATGCGTCAGCATTACTTCAACCTTGAAGACGTACGGCTTCGTAGCCACGTGGGCTAGCAGCGGATTGGAAAGGAAAGCCTTGCTGCACCACTTGACCTATAGTTTAATTGGACTGGACACCTGCAGGTCACACGTGGGGTCACATGACTGTAACCACGTGGTGTCCCACGGCTGTATATAAGCTGCGGCGTCCAGCTCCAAAGCAACACAGAGCCAGCTTGGCTCAGTCAGGGAAGCTCGCACCCTCCCACTGCTCTCTAGCTGCTGGCGGCTTGTCCGCTTGTCCGCCCTGCTAGCTGACCATGTAGGGTGTAGCGGAGCTCGGTCAGAAGTCTACGCAAGGATACACAGCTCAGGACGATGATCACGCCGCTTGCTGCCCCCTTCCTGACGCAAGGATACACAGCGCGGAGCCAGCTCGGCTCAGTCAGGGAAGCTCGCACCCTCTCACTGCTCGCGCACGCACGCACGTGTAAGTTCGCACACACGTGTACGTCCGCACGCACGCACGCACGCAGCACGTACGTGTACGTGCCCTAAATAAACAGCGCTTTCTATCAGAACATGTGGTTATTCATCTGTAAATGTCAAGCAGCACGCTTTGCTTCTGCCAACCACAACACATAACAAATACACGTGACCTGATCTATGACGTCACGTGAAACATCGCTATTAGGCCTGCGCGATGGTGTGTGCATATGTTTGCTAGTGAATTAGACCCGCTAAAATTCGAGACTGTTCGCTGGCAGCAATTGATCCGTGCGCCGGCCTTTCGATTTGGCGCACGGATCAAAAGCTGCCAGTGCGTGATACTTTTGTAGGACGTTCCCGCGGTCGCGTGCGCCTTGCCGCGGAACTGCACGCAAGATTCGCGCTTAGTGGGCAGGATCAACACCTCTCAGGCGACGCTTCTCTGGTATCCGGTCTCTCATCTGGGTATGAGCGTGGATAGGCCTTGTCCATGGGCACTTGCAACGTTTTAAAAATAAAATGATGGTAAATAAACACGAATGTCATACGAATATAGATTCTTATATTCTTATATACTATAGTATATATTCTTGTTGTTTGGGCACAGCAGCGTGCGTGCGGTGTACTTGTGTGTTGCAGAGGAGCATTTTAACGGCATTTACAGGAAATTCTCAGTAATAATTAAGCGAAAGGGAGTAAAGAAACATTGAGACTTTGGTAGTAAATACATTTCGTGTTTATTTCCCATCATGTGATTATTGAAAAGTGGCCTTGTTGGCCACCTGCTTGCCCACAAACGGACTCGACCGTCTTCACCCTACATGCATGGCTTAATGGTCTTCCTTACTTCCGACGGACGAACGTCAACGGAGTTGTCCGAGTGTAGATATATTTTCGTGATACTATTGTAGTGTTTCGTGTCTCCCGGCGACACCCGATGGCGCCACCGGTGGATACTTAATGGCTAGCACACAATAAGTATTTCGCTCACCTGTTGTGCCCGTAGGCGTTGAGCCGGCCGTATCGTCGTCTCCCGGACGCCGCTAGCGTGATTTTTTTTCCTAGGTGAATCAAGAACATAGGGCTGTAATGAGCGCTGCTATTGGTTGAGCTTGTTTTCTCGCGATATACATAGCACATCCAAAACTATTATTCTCGATATGACTCGATAGCCTATCGCGTAAAGCGCGGTCGTCAAGTATGAAAGGTCGGGTGATCGAATCCCATCATTCGTTTTCTAATTATTTTTCTGTTTTCTGTATTTTTCTATCTTTATCTGTTTAACATTTTTTTCCAATTAACGCAAATATTTACATGATTTATTTACAACATTTTAATAACAGCAATTAATTTTTACAACAATTAATTTTTTTTATATATTTGTTTAAGTAGGGTTTGGGTTATAGTTAGGATTAGGGTTAGGGTTAGGGTCACAATGCAGTGAATGCACCATAAAACAGGAGTTTGAGGCACGTGATTTGTATCAACCAATGGCAGCGCTCGTTAGAGCCCTATGTTCTTGATTGACCTAGGAAAAAAAATCACGCACCCCGCTAGCCACTCGAGCGCTTCAAGGCTACTGCGCTCCTGTAATAACCCGTTCTGCCGTGTTCCTTTTCGGTGCGTCGTAGAGTTAGTCAACCATGCCAGACGAGGGGCGACACGCACCACAGACACCACAACGGGGTAACCCCACCCCTGCCTGCCGGCCTTATACGTTACGTTGAATAACAAGTGCACACCCCGGGTAAGCACAGAGGTTAAACAAACAGAATGAACTATGAACGCAGCCGGGCAAAGGCCTACAGTAACCGGCGGCCTCTCCTCCCAGTCCCGTGCAGCTGTGCACGAGAGTTAATACTTCTCAATACCCGTACTCTAGTCTAGGAATATTAAACCGACCTATTTAATATTCGACTACTACTAGTACTGTATTATTTACTCACCCCACAACGACAAGGACAATACGACAGTGCCTATACTCACCAATTAACTGACGCGCCTGTCTCTCTCACCCATGAGGCAAGGCACACGCCAAACGCCCGTGACCGCACACGGTACAGTACCTCACCACGGGTACTCGTACGCTAATTGTCACAATACCCGCCACACACACAGCTTACAGGCCACTCTACAGCATGCATACGCACAGGCACTTGAAGCGTTTCAATAAAATATAATGCTAACTAAATAAGAAATACGAATACGCTCACTAATATAGAGAGTGCAATAGTATATCTATATATTAGTGCAAGCGTGCAACAGTCGCGCCGCGAGAGCAATGGCAGCCGGTAATGCAGTGGTTGGAAACTATCGGCGGTGTAGCCGTAGGTGAAAGAGAGTAGGCCTGGTTAGTATAAACATTAAGAATTTTGTACTAAGTAAATAGATTTCGTATTTAGTTAGCATTATATTTTATTGAAACGCTTCAAGTGCCTGTGATCAGGAGTGGATAATAGCAAGATAGAGATCTCTATCCACTCCTGATATTACTTACTGTATAATTACATAAGCTGGTGTGACAGTGATAGAACTTTGTACTTGCTAGGGCGTGGTGTGAAGTAGACACACGGTTACGTCCGATAGCAACTGAATCATCACTGATTATAAGAATGATGTTCATGAATGTGGATTTACGTATTAGATGTATGCTGGCTACAGTTATTGTAACGTCTATGTTATATATGTCATGTGGGATGTCTATGTGCGGTGTGGTATCTATGTATTGTGTAATGTCTATGTGCGGTGTGGTATCTATGTGTTGTGTGGTGTCTATGTATTGTATGGTGTCTATGTATTGTGTAATGTCTAGGTATTGTCATTTGTGTGGTATCTATGTATTGTGGTGTCTGTGTATTGTGTGGTGTCAATTGTGTGGTGTCTGTGTGATGTGGGGTCTGTGCTTGTGGTGTCTACACATGATGCTGCATTGCAGTGCACACCAACCTTTCTACCCATATAGCGAGTTAAACAAGATTGTGCATTATCTAACAACATCAAGATGCTATTAAACATTTATATTCTAACCTAAAAAAATGATAATAACATTTTAAATGTAATTTCACTTTATTTCGACCCGGAGACCTCATCGGCCCGAGTGGAATAATGTGATAAGTGACCTCAATATTCATGGATGCAATAACGTGACATGCGACTGCTGCGGGGTGTAGTGGAATAATGTGATAAGTGACCTCATACACACACACACACACACACACGCACACGCACACACACACACACACACACACACACACACACACACACACACAC
>NW_014578560.1:0-2114 GCF_000485595.1 Priapulus caudatus
AGATATATAGTTGTGATATATTGTTGGTGATATATTATGAGTAAGGGGTGATATATTGTTGGTGATATATTATGAGTACAGGGAGAGAGTCCGGTGAGAGATCATCGCACATAGGTCAGCGAACAGAGTCACGTGATTAACAAGCTGATGATATGATATCATAGCTATGAGGGAATATTTCCCACGAGTTCCTCTCTCTCACCACCACCCCTTTTCAACTCTCTCTCTCTCTCTCTCTCCCAATTTCTCTCTCTCCACTTGCCATATTCTCTCACACACCTTCTCTTGCTGTGCGTTTCCCTGTCTCTCTCTCGCGCGAGCACGCTCTCTCTCTCTCTCTCTCTATCTCTCTCTCTCTCTCTCTCTCTCTCTCTCTCTCTCTCTCTCTCTCTCTCTCTCTCTCTCTCTCTCTCTCTCTCTCTCTCTCTCTCTCTCTCTTTCTCTCTCTCTCTCTTTCTCTTTCGCTCTCTCTCGCTCCATCTCGCTCTCTCGCTCTCGCTGTCTTTTTTCTCTCACTCGCTCGCTCGGCTTCGCTCTCGCTGTCTTTTTCTCTCCCTCGCTCGCTCGCTCGGTCTCTCTTTTCTATTACTGCCTTTCATTATGCGTTGCTCGCTTCATATTGCTCTTCCTCTCTCAATTGTTTCCTTCGCATTCACTGGCTCATCTTCTCTTGCCTTATACACCTCCTCATCCTCACCACCCCTCATCTCACTATTTTACTCTTTCGCTACCGATTCGTCTCTCTCCCGCGTTCGCACGTACACTTCACACTCATACATATCTACACAGTGTACCAAGCGTAACTTCTCTTTCCAAATTCGCCAGATATGCCTCACATTACGTCACTATAGGCCGTATTGATGGCAAGCGTGCGCGTACAACCTTTTGTACGTGAATGAGATAGGGTCCTCGAGTGAAAAGTGTGGTGACACTAGACGGCTGGATTTGTAGCATTTTAGCTGTAGGATTTCTAGCTGTTTTATTGTTTCATGCATGGTGGCCAATATGGCTATCATATCCCCCAGCTAGCCCACTCGGGCTATCAGAGAAAAAACAGAGTTAGTCTTTAGATCCAGTCTTTAGTACTAGTACTAAGACTATACTACTACTATACTTACATCGCGATATTTTATAATAGCGTTATTATTATCATCAGGAGCTTAAAAAAGGAATATATATTTCTTTTATAAGGTCCTGTTATTATTATCATCATTATTATTGTTATTATTATTACTATATAGTAATAGGATTATATTATTTTGTATACTAGTACTATATGTTACTGTGGTACTGTGGTTGATGCGAGCTATAGTTGTTCGTGTTGCATTACAGCCAGATCCGTTTCTCCAGCGTGGGCTCGACGATACGCAGCGAGGAAAAAATCGCGACAACAGTTCGAATATCTGCCGCATACGTCGCACAAACTTGCGGTTATTAGCCATCTATCTAGCTACTGGCGTCGACTATACAGACACCGGATGCGCCGGATCGGCTAATTAAAGATTATCTTACAACAAAAAAACTCCGTTATCCCCGCCGCGGAAGGTTTTCGTCGTATCGGGCGATACTTCGGTGACTGCATCGACGAGGCGATGTTCGCAATTTCGCACGGGCCGCATACAACAAAACATATTGCGTTGTTATTGTTGTTAGTAACCGTCACAACGGTCGACGCAACATATCAGCTGCCGTCACTCACTACCACCGTTGTCCTGTCGCCCCTCTCACCAGCCGACGAAATTTTAATAACAAAATGCAAACTGAACATGACAATGAGAAGCAGGAAGTCTATTCTAAGCTGCGCTGTTAGGTAATTCAAAGGGGGTATAACTGGTTTGCTACGTACGTGAGGCCGGGCCCCTCGCCGTCCAGCCACACCGCCACTCCATGAGTACTATATCCGCGCTCCGCCCAAGAACAAGGAAGTGCGAGAGCGTGTGACCATGAGAGTGTGTGTGCAACGAGCCGTTCAGGCCGGGCCGGCACCATGTCCCGCGCTCACCGCGTCTTGGTTCGCTGAGACGCTTGCGGCCGCAGTGCTCCCCGGTCTTTGTCGCTCGCTTTCTCTCTCTCTCTCTCTCTCTCTCTCTCTCTCTCTCTCTCTCTCTCTCTCT
>NW_014578560.1:2124-7579 GCF_000485595.1 Priapulus caudatus
TGGAGTGGCGGGAGGGTGAGAGCGCGAGAGTGGGAGTAGGAGTTAGGGTAGGTGTGAGAGGGTGGTCGAGGGGTGGGTAAGGGGTGGGTGAAGGGGTGGGGTGATGAAGTGGGGCGATGGAGCAGGGTGAGGGTAGGGTGAGGGAGTGAGCTGAGGGAGTGGATGAGGAAGGGGGTAAGGAAATGGGTGGTAAGAGAAGGTGAGAGAGTGGATGATAAGGGAAGGTGGTTACGCAGTGGGTGAAGGAGTGGATGATGAGAGAAGAGGGTTACGCAGTAGGGAGTAAGCGAGCGGGGGTGAGGGAGTATGGGATGAAGGAGTGGATGGTAAGGGAGTGGGCGTAAGGGAGCGGGGGTGAGGGAGTGGATGGTAAGTGAAGGGGCTTACGTAGTGGGGAGTAAGGGAGTGGGGTAAGTGAGTGAATGGTAAGGGAGAGAGTTACGTAGTGGGGAGTAAAGGAGTGGGGTGAGTGAGTGAATGGTAAGGGAGGGGGTTACGTAGTGGGGAGTAAGGGAATGGGGTGAGTNCTCTCCGCTCTCACCTGCTCTCACGCTCGCCTCGGTTCCTTCTTGGCTTAGTCTACCGCTGCTGCTGTCTCTTCTCTCTGTCCTCTTCTAGCGCTATGAATGTCACACAGAACACAGAGAGGACAAACCAAGTCGGAGAATTTTATATAGAAATAACATAACGTCCTCAACACAGGAGTAGGGGGGTTTTTTACCGTATGTATCAAGTTATACCAGTATTCTCGTTTACGGCAGGCTGTCTATCAATAGCGAGTAGAATGAACTAAGCTTGGACGAACACCTCCACAAACACCACGCACGGCATCACGCCGCGCACACACACGCATGAACATTTTCAAAATGGCATTATTAACCCTGATATAAAGTGTGTGTGTATATATATAATAGAGAGATATAATAATATATATATAATAGATATATATAGCGCTATACGCGTGCGTGCGCGTGCGCGTGTGCGTGATTGTTTTCGTGCGCTCGCGTGTGTGTGTGCGCGCGTGATTGCGTGCTCGTGTTTGTGAGTGTATTCACTCCCTTCATTCAGGCTCGGCTTACCCAGTTCTTATCGAAAGTAGAGTGAAGTTCACAAAGTACAGTTTGAAAAACACAGACACGCGGGACGGCGTCAAGAATCTAATAATAGTAAGCGCATAAAGTTAAATGTTACTAGTCAATATCGGTTATCGCTATCAACTAGAATCTAGTCGCTATCGCGCCTTTTACTTACGCTCATAGGGTCTATGTCCCCCAGGGTACTGCCGGAACGTAGGCATATTAGATAGTACCAGGAGTTAATAAAGACAAATTTGTCTTTATTAACTCCTGATAGTACCAGGGTACGTTCCGGTATACCGGACCGTACCCAGGGTACGTTCCGGCAGTCTCAGCTTTACTTACCGGCCACGTGTGTAGCTTCGTGCAAATGATAGCGTACGCAACAGGCGCTGTCACTGTACCCGTATACGTACGCTATCAAGGCTTCTTTATACGCTCTTGACGCTATGTACGTACGCCGATGTACAGTTGCACGTACATATGGATCAAGATGTGGATCAAACGCCGTGGATGGTAAAGAGTCTAAAGACCAGCCGCCGGATGCTGTGACGGGCAGTTATGATCCCCGCGGTCGTTGTTTATTATCAAAAGCTCATAATAGAGAGACTCTCTATTATGAGCTCTTGTTATTTTTTGACCTACTTGACCTTCAGTTCCGCCGGGGCGTCGTGTGAAAAATAACGCGAGTATATAAACGCACTGCCCTTGCTGACAGACTGGCGACTGTTAACGTTGTGTGTGCGTGCGTGCGTTTATGTGTGTGTGCGTGCGTGCGTGCGTTTATGTGTGTGTGCGTGCGTGCGTGCGTGGCGTGCATGTGTGTCTGTGGGCGTGTGTGTATGCATGCATGCATGCGTGTGCATCATGTACGTGTGCGTGCGTGCGTGCGTGCGTGTGTTCATGCGTGCGTGCACCTGCTATAGCCGGGGTGATCGGTTGATGACAGCCGCTGCTGCTGTGTCAACACGCGGCTTCCCAACATGCATCTACCTGCTGGCGCGCAACACATCTCCGTGTGTTGCTCACACGCACGCTTTCATATATGTTCTCGCGAATCGCGTGTTTATGAGATTTGGTGCGAATGCAAATGCTGGACGTGATGCGGCCATGATGCCGAGGCGCGCCGAGGATTGATACTTTGGTTCTTCCAATCACAGCCTACGCCGCACCAGACCAGATATTTTTAAAGATGGGGACCCATTGGACCACCAAATCGCCGATCTCAGGAACTAGGGCATTCTGCTATGTTAGAACTGTTTCCTGCGATATAGAGTTTGCCACAAATACGAAAATAACACGCTGTTTAGCGCACTGCGCTACATCCTTCTGTTGAATTTTCGCATCTCCGTGATCAGAATAAGCCCCGCTTTCTTCGTTGATGGACATGAATGGGGCGTCACCGACGTGACCAGTTACTGTACCTACTGTCTTTCGCCAGCCTGTTTACTTTTCGTAAATAATGAAATGCCCGGCCGATGCATTTCGCATCAAAGTGGGAAATTTTCGGCATTTTCACTCGCTGTCGGAAGTGAACGAGTGCGTCATTTATTAAACATTGAAGTTTTTCTTCAAATTAAATAATTCCGAAACTCCCTAACCGCGCTACTCGATTGTTTTAGCCAATGAACGTAGCTGTGTGTGTGACGTCTCTGCCCGCGCGCTTTATGCTTGGCTTAGCGGCCTCGAAATGGATATCGGAGGCAAGGCCACCTCGCAACACGCGTGTTTGTTTACACTATAGCTTTTGTGACGTACGGTGTTCAAGAGCTTCTGCGATTGATAACCTCGTAATTTCTCAGCATTTCTTAAGGTGCATGGAACATTTTACCAATTTAGTGGTGTCAGT
Source organism: Priapulus caudatus (assembly GCF_000485595.1). Taxonomy (NCBI): domain Eukaryota; kingdom Metazoa; phylum Priapulida; class Priapulimorpha; order Priapulimorphida; family Priapulidae; genus Priapulus; species Priapulus caudatus. The sequence continues at coordinate 5,050 of NW_014578560.1, forward strand.
TTAGTCACGGATATGTCACAGTAAGTACTAACCGTATATGTTTCACATACGTTCACCTATTTTGCACACAGGCGGTCGATCATTGTGAAAAATTGTGTGAATATTATTTTCATTGAGATGCTTCCAAGTGCCTGTGCTTTTAACAGTCTTGTACGTCAATGCACGTGCGTCAAGAAGCCACAAACTCAACACAAGTTCATCTCTGTTTATTGTTGACGCCTGAACGCGTGATTGATCAGGGAGGGGGTGCATGTAAGAGGGAGACATTTTCGTTGGGAGTTCCGAGAAACACAATTCCAATTGACAATTTCATTGGGCCATTTCAATTGGAAGCTCTGCATAATGGACCCCCAACAAGCCCTTTGACTGACTAGTCAAGAAATTTAAGGCTGTATATTGCTCTTATTTAGCCGCGATAGTTCTTATTTAGAACAAAGTCTTCATTGTTATCTTCTAAAAACTACAGGACCATCCGCTGACCGCTGTGCAGACGTGCGCGGGCTCGAATTTGGCGCACGTCTCCACTGCGGACAGCGCTTTCATACTTGAACATCCCGCGGTCGGCGTGCGCAATCCCGCGGAACTGATTCAACAGCAACGCTGTGCGACGTAATCTTGTATCATGTCTCTCTGGTGTGTGAGGGATATAGTAATGATGATGATGTTGAGTTGCGAGGAGAAGAAAGAGGAGGGAGGTGGTGGAGGAGAATGAGGAGCGAGGAGCAGGAGCAGGAGCAGGAGGGGAGAAGAAGGAAAATGGGGGAAAAAGGGGGAGAAGGCGAAGAGGAGGAGGAGGAAGCGAGGAGTGAGGAGGAGGAGGAGGAGAGAGGAGGCGAGAAAGGCAGAGGAGTGTGAGAAAAGGCAGAGGAGGAAGGAAGGACAAGGGAGAAGAGATTGAGGGCATGAAAAGTATGAGGAGTAGGAGGGGAGAAGAAGAAGGAAAAATTGGGGAGGAGGAGGAGGCAGAGTAGGAGGAGGAGGAGGAGGAAGGAGGAGGAGAGGAGGAGGAGGAGGCGGGGAAGGAAGAGGAGGATGAGGAGAGGAATAATTACCGACAACTACGACGACGAAGATGACAATAGCGACAACGACGACTACGACGACGATGACGATAAGGGAGGGGATATCCTGAATTCCTCAGCGTCCATCTGTCCTTTCACCAAAAGAGCATCTTCGCCACTAGCTCCAAGAAACGGTATTGCTAGGGTTAGAATATATAATATATAGACAATCCGTCGCACAGCCTGGTCGGGCTACTTCGCCACCTACTATCACTGACGTTAGCAGCAGCGAACGACGGTGACGTCACTGATAGGCGCCGACGGTCTGCGACAGCTCTCGCGTGTTTTTGCGTCGCTACCTGCCAGCCCTACTGTCCGTCGCAAATTAAACCTCTGGCCACCCCCACCCCGTCGTCACTGTGATCGTTGCCGCCGCCGCCGCCGCCACGAATCGTGTCTCCGGCGAACTCGAAGAGCGAGAGGGAAAAACGAAAAAAACGGGCGCGTCTGCCCACGTTCATCGCTTCATCATGGTAAAAAAAAATTGTGGCGCGCAGACATGCGAGCGTGCGGACGTGCCGGCATGTCCGTGCGTGTCAGCGGCCGGGATAGCGTGACCCACTAACGTGCGTGCGTGCGTGCGTGCGTGCGTGCGTGCGTGCGCGTGTACGGCCACCATATCGATGGTCGGAGTCGCCCACTGGCGTACGTGCGTGCGTGCGTGCGTATGACTAGGTATATAGATAGTCTGCGTAGCCCACTGTCGTGCGTGCGTGCGCGTGTGTGCGTGCGCGTGAACGGCCGGGGCATCGACGCTCCGCGTGGCCCGTACTTTGTCTCAATGCTGAATTCATTAGGTTTTGGCGTGGGTGAACCACAGCAGCGAGCGAGAGTAGAGCGCGTGCACCGTGCGCGCATCTGGTGCGCGACTAATGAGTGACGCCGCTGACGCGCAGCCGATATACGATAATGAGCTGCGACAGGATGAAAACGCCACCGCTCCCGCCGATGCCGCAGGGAGGAGGAGGCGGAAAAGGAGGAAGAGGAAGAGGAGGAGGAGGAGGAGTAGGTGGGGAGGCGAGGGCACAATCGGAGAGAGAGATATAGTTAGAGAGAAAGAGCGAGAGAGAGCGCGCAGAAAGAAAGAGAGAGAGAGAGAGAGCGCGCAGAAAGAAAGAAAGAGAGAGAGAGAGAGAGAGAGAGAGAGAGAGAGAGAGAGAGAGAGAGAGAGAGAGAGAGTAGTGCGACCGGTGATCTTTACATTTGATTCGCAGGGAAGCATGTATTGAGGTAGTTGTTATCGCGGGCGGCACCAGCCATTATCCACCATCATGTGGCGTTTCTCACTCAAGCATCGATCTCACACTCTCGCAGGTATGAGCGCGTGTCGTGAGAAGGAGAGAGAAGGCAAGAGTAAGAGGGTGAGAGAGTGAGAGGGAGAGAGAGAAATGAGAAAGAGGGAGAGAGAGAAGTGTGTGTGTGTGTGTGTGTGTGTGTGTGTGTGTGTGTGTGTGTGTGTGTGTGTGTGT
>NW_014578560.1:8054-10490 GCF_000485595.1 Priapulus caudatus
CATATATATATATATATAACTTCCCGCTAAATGTAGGCCTGCCCTCCAGCTCTGTACTGTGCCTATATACTCATGTTGCTCGCTGCATGTGCACGCGCGAAATAGTGAAACACGGTAAAGGTTACTGATCTCGTTGCTATATTTTGGAAGTAGGCTCGAGGGTAAACTCACCATGGTGCATCATCACAATCAAGCTACGTATAGCGTGAATGCGATCAGCCGTTCTATTGTTTTGTATCATGTGACGATGCATTCTCACCATGGGGCTCACGTGACCATGCACTGGCTTTGGATTATGGGATATGGGATTTATTGGATATCTATGGATTAAATTGCGCCGCCATGACAAACAAGAGAGCTATTTTCATCTCTGTGGTGATCGAGATTGATGCCGATGCTAGCCGCACGTTGTCCTGTGGATATGATTCGGCGGTATAGCGATAAGGGATTTATATAAAAGGGATATATACCCCTTTGATTATTTCATTTTGATATCTTCATACACCGACGCGTAACATATTTGTAATGTGTACATGTATGTAGAACAGTATTGGTATTAAGTATATTATATTAGTATATTATTATATATTGTATATGCAATGTATGTAGTATGCATGTGATGTTGCAACAATCGATGGTACACTTCGGCAATTATCGCAACGACATACCGTCTGCGAATTATTGGATGTACAGTACGAATGGACACTGTAATTCGAGATTACAACCCACTGAACTAACCTTTATATTTTATATTAAACTTCTAAATAACTTATAGTTAGGTAGTAATTGTCAAACACACCCTAACAACTACGAAGTCGTCTTCAGTGCCATTAGCATCAAGTCATCAAACCTGTTATAGGCGCTATTGATCCAGCAGCATATTCCCCCGCGGTTCGTCGCGAACGCCGCAGCCACACCAACACTACGTCTTTAAACGAACATCTAATATTCTTGATAATTAACACTACACGCGCCGTTGCGTACGTCGTGCACCGTTGCATGAACGCAGGGCGAAAGCCGTGGGAAGGGAGAGGTATAGGAGACACCGGGAGGCGCAGAAAAGAGAAGAGAGAAGGTTATGGTGAAAATGAGGCGACAGAGAACAGAAATGGCAGCCGGGAAAGGGGGCGATGGACGAAGAAACGAGTGGCAATGGAGAATAAAGAGGGTAAAGGAGGTGTATCAAGAATAAGGGAAGGCGACGGGAGAGAGACGGCTAATGGCAAATATGGGAGGGCGGAGAGGGAAAGGTACTCGGAGAAGGCAGGGAGTAAGAAGATAAAGGATGCGGAGGTTGACGAAAGAGGGACGAGAGAGAGGAGAGTAGGGAGACCATGAGGAGGAAGAGAGACCAGTGGGAAGGTGAGGGGAGATAAAGCAACACAAGTTACCACGGCAACAGCAACTCTCATGCCGGCTTAAGACGCTTCACTGGCAGCCCCCGCCGCAGTCCCTTATTTTCAACCGTCCGGCCGTACCCCTATCCCAGACATCCCAGCCTCACCCCCCATCGCCAGTCTCCTACCCTCACCCATACCATCACCAGCCTCCCACCCTCACCCATACCATCACCAGCCTCCCACCCTCACCCATACCATCACCAGCCTCCCACCCTCACCCCTTACCATCATCAGCCTCCCACCCTCACCCATACCATCACCAGCCTCCCACCCTCACCCCTTACCATCACCAGCCTCCCACCCTCACCCATACCATCACCAGCCTCCCACCCTCACCCCTTACCATCACCAGCCTCCCACCCTCACCCTTCCATCACCATCACGTAGAAGGAGTCTACTCATAGGTAGTTTCACTAATATATGTAAGGCGTCTAATCATACGTAAGGTCGCCTTAGAGGTAAGAAGGTGTGTACTCCATGGTAAGTTTGCCTTATAGGTGAGAATGATTCTAAACCATGTAAGGCCGCCTTGCCTGTGCAGTACATGCTTAGAGACAAGAGTAGCAGACGCGAGCAGACGACACGATCGCGCTGCGAACTGAAATCAAACTAACGATTATCACGCGGCGGCCACCTGGTCATTACCCCGCCCCGCAGCAGCACACGCGCACACACACGCTCACTGCGTTAATGTCGTCTGCGCTAATCAGCAAACCGCCACGTTTCGTTGTCGAGTGATTTTGTTTTCGTGCCCTGAATCCGCCATCTTGAAAAGGCGTGCGTATGTCGTTCGGCGCAGCAGCGATACAGTTTCGATACATGCAGGCAGAAGCGAGTGAGCGAGCGAGCGACAGCGACGAATGCAGAGGAAGGAAGAGAACAAAAATGAAGAGAAGAGAAGGGAGAACGACTGACAAATAGAGAATGACTAAAGAAAATTAAAACGCTTTCTCTCTCTCTCTTTCTCGTTTTCTCTGTTCGTCTTTCTCTCTTTCGCTATAGCTCTCTCTCTATATATATATATCTCTCTCTGTTC
>NW_014578560.1:10959-13927 GCF_000485595.1 Priapulus caudatus
ACTACCTTACCGTTCCGTACTCTCTCTCTCTCTCTCTCTCTCTTCTTCTCTCTCTCTCCCCCTCTCTCTCTCTCTCTCTGCCTCGCTGCTACCTAGTTCAATCGTCGTGCTATAATTCGAGCCGCCTGACCGTTGCGAAACGTGCGTTTGATTAGAGCGAGCTGAAGCTATAGCCTAGCCGCTTGTCTTCACATCGACAGCCGAGTGCTTCACCCGCTGTGTCGGAATACACACCGCGGTGACGGGAACACACGCACACACATGCGCGCACGCACACACACCCACGCACGCACACGCACGCGCACGCATACGCACGCACGCACACACACACACACACTGGTACGTATCAAACCCGCGCCGACACATCTCGGCGCGTAGCCTCGACCACGTTCTCATAGTCGCGGGCCAATCCTGCGACATCGATACAGACGGCTACGGTTTCTCTTCTCGCCTCTGACAGCCAGCCACCCAGCGGTCGACGTACGAGCACATGCGCACACACACCGCACCGGTGCGCGCCCGTGTGCCCCGCCGAACTGTGCGTGAACCGTATACATGCGTATATCGCCTCACCACTCACTCGGCGACTCACTCACTCACTCACTCACTCACTCACCCACCCCCGGCGGTGGCGTACGTGTTCGGATATAAACGTCATTACAAGCTGACTCGGCGCGCCGAACACTGTATAGTAGTAATACTTCATCGAGTTAGAATTAGCGAGAGAGCGATGGAGAGAAAGAGAGTAGGAAAGAGTGAGCAAGGGAGAGAGTGTGAGAGATACAAGCGTGGGAGGCAGAGAAAGAGAGAGAGAGTGAGAGAGAGAGAGGGGGGAGACAGGCAGACAGACGGACGGACGGACGGATGGACGGACGGTCAGACAGACAGACAGACAGACAGACAGACGGACGGACGAACGGACGAACGGACGGACGGACGCGCGGGCAGATGGAGGAACGGACCGACAGATAGACAGACAGACAGAACGGAAATAAAATAGAAAGCGGAGAAGAGACGAACGGACGGGCGGATGGAGGGGCGGACCGACAGAGAGACAGACAGACAGACAAAGAGGAGATAAATAGAGAGCGGAGAGGAGAGACAAGCTTTGTCGTAACGTGCAGGCAAAGGTCGCAGAAAAAAATCGTTCGCCGCTTATTTCATCTCCTAACGAACGCCGACGCAGACACTATACTCTAAACCCTCAAGCGGTCGCGTGATCATCATCCGCAGACGTGTACCCGCACTATATCTACCCCTCCCCCCCACCCCACCCTCTCATGCGCACGTTTTCGCATCGGGCGGCGAACCGTTACGGTCACGATCAAATGTACGAAATCGATGAAATCACGGGCATGCATCACGACGGCTCACGGGTTACACAGCATATATATAGTCACGCCGCCTTTCATCTCTCACGGTAGCTCTGACAACCTGAATTTAGAAGGCACGTACACCGCCTCTCGCCTCACGGTAGATCTGTTAGTCATACTTAAGCATATAGATAACCCCTCACATCTCAGTGTAGCTCTGACAACCTGAATTTAGAAGGCACACCGCCTCTCGCCTCACGGTAAATCTGTTAGTCATACTTAAGCATATTGATACCTCCTTCTCAGCACACGGTAGATGTGCCAGCCTTACTTAAGCATAGATACACCCTCCCAACTCATAGGTAGCTCTCGCTCTATCAACCTAGCTTAAGCAGATATATCTCCATCTCATCTAACGGTAGCTTAAGACGGCTTGAGCTAAGCAGACACATTTGCTCTCATCTTACCGTAGCTCTGACCGCCTGACCTACGTATAGATATACACCCCCTCATCTAACGTTAGATCTTATAACAGCCTGAGTTAGATAGACGCACACCCCCTTTCATCTCACGTTAGATCTGACAGTCTGATTAAGCATAGATACCGCTTTCGCATCTCAGATCTGACAACCTGACTGAAGCAGGAGAAGCATTTATTGGCAGTAACTCGTCTAAGGCGGCATCTATATCTTACTATAATTTGGCGAATGTTGTATGTATGTATGTTAATAAAAGGCTCCGTCAGTTTGGATCCAAATAGCGCCAAATTCACAGAAGAGATCGATGAATACACGGGACGGGTTCTAAACTATACTCGGTTGAAAACCGTAAAAAAGGCTTAAAAAAACAACCAAAAAAGGTAAAGATTTGCTTGAAAATAGGGGGCGCTATCTTTGCCTTCCTAATATTTCGCAACGTTGTGCTGCATGCACAGAGATTTTGGTAAGCCCAATCATGTAAGTAGAAATAAGCATGTAATAATGAAGTTAAATGTTCAGTAGCTATTTTGGCATAGTTTTCGATATGAGATGTACAAGTTGAATTTCGATCAATTCTCACTTAAGAAATAGCATTACATGACAACTGTGGTTTCTAATTGCGATCCTTTATTTGCGTAGTTACTTTTTTGCATATTATTTGCGTCAGTAATATGTTGCGTTTTGAAAAAGTGCGAAGCACTGTCGTGCATCACACACGTATTTCAGATTTCCGCTGATTCAAGCTGTGCGGGTGTAGCATACAATAACATTTTGCATGTAGTGTTGTGGTGTGTCGTGTGTGTGTGTGATGTGTATGGTGTGGTGTAGTGTTCTGTTGGTGTAGTTTTGGGGGTGTGTGTGGTGTGGCTGATGTGTGTGTCGTGTGTGTGTGTGTGGTGAGTGTGTGTGGCGAAGTGCGGTGCGTCGTGTGTGTGGTGTGTGTGTGTGTGTGTTGTGTGTGTGTGTTGTGTTGTGTGTGTGTGGCGGGGGTGTGTGTGTGTGGGCGGCCTGTGTGAATGAGAAGGAGAGAGAGGAGAGAGGAGAGAGAGACGAGGAGAGCAGTGAGATAGAGAGAGAGGCGCGCGACGACACAGAGATTAGTGAGAGGCGCAACGGCACACACATCCTGATTCACACACCACCCGCAAACGGCGCGCACGACTGCACGCACGCAGC
>NW_014578560.1:15598-24057 GCF_000485595.1 Priapulus caudatus
GCATGGAGTAAGGGAGCGGGGGTGAGGGAGCAGGGAGTGAGGGAGTGGATGGTAAGGGAGCATGGAGTAAGGGAGAGGGGGTGAGGGAGCAGGGGGTGAGGGAGTGGATGGTAAGGGAGCATGGAGTAAGGGAGAGGGGGTGAGGGAGCAGGGGGTGAGGGAGTGGGTGGTAAAGGAGTGGGGGTAAGGAAGCGAGGTGATGGAGCAGCGGGTGTAGGAGTGGGCGTGAGGGAGTGGGAGTAAGGGAGCGGAGGGTGAGAGAGCATGGGGCGAGGGAGTGGGTCGACTATCGGGTTCGCGCCTTGACAGCTGGCGGCGCCCGCGCCAACACGGTGTATCGGGTGGCGTGTTTTCGCATTTTTGCCTTCCAATTTTAGTCGGCTTAAAATAAGGGGGACCTGAAACGAATAGTCTAGAACGTGAGGGGGTGGGGAGAGATGGAGAGAGAAAGAGAGATGAAGAGAGGAAATGAGAGTGAGAGCGAGAGAGAGAGAGAGAGAGAAAGAGCGCGCGAGAGAGACAGAGAAGGGGACATAGGATAGGGGAAGAAGAGGGCCTGGGGAAAATGAGGCAGGCAAGGAGTGAGCTTGCGGGAGGGAGAGGGTAGGAAGATTGAAGAGAGCGGGTGGGGAGACGGTAGAAGAGAGATATAGAGAGCGCAAGTGAGAGAGAAAGAAAGAAAGAACGAAAGAGTGAGTGAGAGAGAGAGACAGAGACACAGAGAGAGAGATAGACAGAGAAAGAAATAAAGAGAAAGAGAGAGAGAGAGAGAGAGAGAGAGAGAAGAGAGAGATAGACAGACAGACAGACAGACAGATAGACAGACAGACAGACAGACAGATAAAGAGAGAGAGAGAGCGAGAGAGAGAGAGAGAGAGAGAGAGAGAGAGAGAGAGAAGAGAACGCACGTGCTGCTATCTTGCTCGTCGTGCTGCTATCTTGCTCGATAGCGCGGGTTCCAGCTAGTCGATTCAAAGATTGACCGTATACAGATCACATCGGGCGAGACATCAAAATAGGGCAAGTTACTAATGGAGCTTCGCCCTTGGCACGGTCATAGAGGGGGCTGAAGCACGGACAGCTTTTAATGAAGCATAACCCCACGGGGCAGACTTTGAGAGGTTACAGTGTGGACCGCTCTCCTAAAGTAACCTCACCCCGGTAGAACCCCGTTATCTAGACCTCTTCTCCCTGTTACACACTACTGCGTCACTCGGTGTCATCGTTGTCGTCATCGTCACCGCCGCAACGTCACTCGGCGTCATCGCCACCGCCGCCGCCGGCGCGTCACTCGGCGTCATTGTCATCGTCACCGCCGCCGCATCACTCGTCGTCAACGTCACCGCCACCACCGCCATGTCACTCGGCGTCAAAGTCATCGTCACAGCCACCGTGTTACTCGACGTCATCGTCATCGTCACCGCGTTACTCGTCGTCATCGTCATCGTCATCGACATCGTCACCACGTTACTCGGCGTCCTCGCCATCGTCATCGTCCCCGCGTTACTCGGCATCATCATCATCGGCGCCGTCGCCGGCAGTAACCCTGCACCTCCGGCGCACGTCATCTTATACGCGGCGAGGGCAGGCCGGCGCGCGTCGCCTCACGACACCCGCAGAGGAAGCGCGATAAACACGGCCCCTCCCTCCCCCTCCCGAAAAAAGCCCCGCGAGCGCTCTGTCTGTCTGTCTGGCGACCCGCGGCGGGAGCGCGCCGCCGAATGCGCGATTTTTGCCGCGTTCGTTTACGTCCGCGTGCCGCGGCGACGGCCCGCGCCGGCACATGTGTCGCACCGCCGGGGTGGGGTGAGGGTTGAGGTGAGAGAGTAGGGTGAGTATGGGCGAGGAAGTGGGGGGTGAGAGAGCGAGGGTAGGTGTTGGGGTGAGGGTTGAGGTGAGGGAGTGAGGGGGAGGAAGTGTGGTAAGGGAGTGGGAGATGAGAAAGCGAGGGTGGGTGTTGGGACTGGGTTGAGGTGAGAGAGTGTGGAGGGTAAGGAAGTGGGAGAGGGTGAGGGAGCGAGGGTAGGTTGAGGTGAGGGAGCGGGAGGAGGAAGTGCGGGAGGGGGAGGTGAGAGAGCAAGGATGGGTGTTGGCGTGGGTGTTGAGGCGAGTGAGTGGGGGAAGGAGGAAGTGGAGTGCGGGGTGGGGTGAGGGAGCGAGAGTAGGTGTTGGAGTGGGGGTTGAGGTGAGGAAGTATGGGCGAGGAATTAGTGGAGCGTGGTGTGAGGGAATGATGAGTGGGGAGAGGGAGTAGTGGGCGATGAAGCGCGATGGAGAAGAGGTTGGCGGTGAGGTGTGGTGAGGAGGTGGGGTGAGGAAGTAGGGGCGATGAAGCGAGAGAAGAGGTTGGGGTGAGGTGTGGGGTGAGGAGGTGGGGTGAGAAGTAAGGGGCGATGAAGGCGAGGAAGAGTTGGGTGGAGGTGTGGGGTGAGGGAGTGCGGTGATGGAGAGTGGGGGGGGGTGAGAGCGCGAGAGTGGGAGTAGGAGTTAGGTATGGATGTGAGAGGTGTCGAAGGGTGGTGAAGGGGTGGGTGAAGGGGTGGGGTGATGAAGTGGGGCGATTCGGAGCAGGGTGAGGGTAGGGTGAGGGATTGACCTGAGGAGTGGATGAGGAAGGGGGTAAGGAAATGGGTGGTAAGAGAAGGTGAGAGAGTGGATGATAAGGGAAGGTGGTTACGCAGTGGGTGAAGAAGTGGAATGATGAGCATGAAGAGGGTAACGCAGTAGGAGTAAGCGAAGCGGAGGTGAGGGAGTACAGGGATGACGGAGTGGATGGTAAGAGGAGTGGACGTAAGGGAGCGGGGTGAGGAAGTGGATGGTAAGTGAAGGGCTTACGTATGGGAGATAAGGGAGTGGGGTAAGTGAGTGAATGGTAAGCCGGAGAGACGTTACGTAGTGGGAGTAAAAGGAGGGCGGTGAGTGAGTGAATGGTAAGGGAGGGGGTTACGTAGTGGGAGTAAGGAGGAATCGGGCGTAAGGGAGCGGGGGTGAGGGAGCAGGGGGTGAGGGAGTGGGATCTGTAAGGGACATAGAGTAAGGGAGGCTGGCGAGGGAGGCAGAGGGTGGAGATGGATGGTAAGGGAGCATGGAGTAAGGGAGAAGGGGTTGAGGGAGCAGGGGTGATGGCAGTGGATGGTAAGGGAGTGGGCGTAAGGGAGGCGGGGGTGGAGGGAGCAGGAGTGAGGAGTGGATGGTAAATAGCATGGAGTAAAGGAGAGGGGGTAGAGGAGCAAGGGGTGAGGGAGTGATGGTAGGGAGTGGGCGTAAGGGAGCGGGGATGAGGGAGCATGAGGGGTGAGGGAGTGGATTGGTAAGGAAATGAGCTAAGGGAGAGGGGGTGAGGGAGCGAGGGTGAGGGAGTGGAATGGTAAAGGAGTGGAATGAAGGAGCTGGGGTGAGGCGAGCAGGGGTGAGAGAGTGGAATGGTAAAAGGAGTGAGCGTAAGGGAACCGGGTGAGGGAGCAGGGTTGAGGGAGATGGATGGTAAAAGAGCAGCGGGAGTAAGGGAGCAGGGGGTGAGAGGAGCAAGGGGTTGATGAGTGGATGGTAAAGGAAGCATGGAAGTAAAGGAGAGGGGTGGAGGGAGCAGGAGGGGTGAGGGAGGATGGTTTACAGGGAGCTGGGCGTAAGGGAAAGCGGGGGGAGGGAGGCAGGGGTGGAGGGAGCGGCAGGGGTGAGGGAGAGTGGAAATGGTAAGGGACATGGATAAAGAGAGGGGTGAGGGAGCAGGGTGAGGAGTGGATTTTAAAGCTGAGGCGGCGTAAGGGAGCGGGGGTGAGGAGCAGGAGTGAGGCGAAGTGATAATAAAAAAGTGGGCGTAAAAAAGGGAACGGGGGTGAGGGAGCAGGGAGTAGGGAGTGGATGGTAAGGGAAGCATCGGAGAAGGGAGAGGGGGTGAGGGAGCAAGGGTGAGGGAGTGGTGGTAAAAGGAAGTGGGTACAGGAAGCGAGGTGATGGAGGCAGCGCGGGTGTAGGAGTGCGGCGTGAGGGAGGGGAGTAAGGGAGCGGAGGGTGAGAAGCAAGATGGGGCGAGGGAGTGGTCGACTATTGCGGTATCGCGCGAGCTTGACCAGCTGGCGCAGGCAGCAGCGCCAAACAGGTGTATTCGGTGGGCGTGTTTTGTCGCATTTTTGCTTCCAATTTAGTCGGCTTAAAATAGGGGGACCTGAAACGAATAGTACAGAAACACGTGCAGGCGGGTAGGGGAGAGATGAGAGAGAATAGAAGATGAAGAGAGGAAATGAAGAGTGAGAGACGAGAGAGAGAGAGAGAGAGAAAAGGAGCGCGACGAGCAGAGAGGACCAGGAAGGGGACATAGGGAATGGGGGAAAGAAGAGGGCCATGGAAAATGAGGGCAAGGCAAGGAGTGAGCTTGACGGGAGGGGAAGGGTAGAAATTGAAGAGAGGCGGTGGGGAAGACGGTAGAAGAGAAGATATAGAGAGCGCAAGTGAGAGAGAAAGAAAGAAAACGAAAGAGTGAGTGAGAGAGAGAAGACACGGAGGGCCAACAGAGAGTAGAGATGAGGAAAGCAGGAGATATCAAAACAGAACAAAGAGAGAGAGAGAGAGAGAAAGAGAGAGAGAAGAGAGAGATAAGACAGACAGAACAGACAGAAGATACCGACGAGACAGACAGACAGAACAGATAAAGAGAGAGAGGAGAGCGATGAAGAGAGAGGAAGCGCGATGAGAGAGAGAGAGAAAGAGAGAGAGAGGAAGAGAAGGCACTAAGTGCTGCTAATCTGGCTCGTCGCCCGCGCTATAAGAGAATCGAGCGCTAGCGTAGTAATTTGTCTCGCGCCCCGAGAACGACATCCCGGCCGTAACACGCGGCCCCGTGCTACGTTCGCTATCGTCTGCTTTCAGCTGTGACATCACACGTCATTGATAGCTGTGTATGCACCGCGCACGTCACGTACACAGCGCTCCACCGCGTGAACGTGGCTTTCTTGCCATAATCACGCAATGGCGACTTGCCAGCAGCGTTCTAAGCGACAAGCTCATAAATGCCGGGCAATATGTTTGCTAGACAGTCGACTTCTAGAGCAGATGCTTCCTATTGCGGCAACCGTAACTTTCCACGCTGGGCGAGTGCTGTTTTTGTGCTGACACTTCCGGTGTTTCGGGCACTGGCTGTAAACTAATATAATGTATAATCAAGAGCTTAATAAACCGTAGAGTGTTACAACGGAAAACGGGAAAAATAGTGGCACTATATCACGACATGATTATTCTTACTATTGCCTGCGCAGTACTAGAATATAATTGTATGGAGGTATTGCACTTAAGCAGATTCTTTGGCTTCTAAAACAATACCAAAACGCTTGTCATACGATACTCCCTAGGCTGAGATATTGGCTCCTAAACCTCCCCTTCCCACATTGCCTCACACGGCTGGCATCCATGCTTATTCCAGCCAACGCTAAGACGCCTCCTATAGGTTGCTTTCGTGAGAGTTTTCGGTGTTTTCCGGCCATAATTTTATGAATGATTTCGGCGTGCAGTTGGGCAGGTGGAGGGTGAAGTTCGGGGGCCATCGCCTATGCGCTTATCTTCCATTACTCTTCCTAAGCACGGCTAATGGCCGCGTCAGATAGGAGGCCGGGCAAATGTTTTTAAACAATCAAGTCTCTACGAACGCAGGCTAGTAAGAGTACCAAATTATGGCATGTGACATCATTATCAGCGCTCCAAGCGAGCGACGGTAAACGATAGCCAAATGCTTAGAGGCTTTAGGTGCTAGAATAAGCTAGGATGCGAGCCGTGTGAGGCATTGGGGAGAGGTTTAGGAGCAAATATCTCAGCCATAGAAGTATCAGTCTGACAAGCGGTTGGGTCTCTGTTTTAGAGACGCAAAGGAATTATGCTTAAGTGCAATACCATAAAATATCTAAAGACTTGGCCAGGCAAAGGTCGAATAATGTTGTCCCGTGAATAGCACTAATTTCCCGTTTTTTCCGCTTGTACATCTCTAGGTATTATTAGAATCTTGAATATGAATCACGAGCTAATAAATACCGTTATAACCTATATAAAGTGTTTTATTAGCTCTTGATATAATGTATATCAATGAGCTAATAAGCTAATAAGCTAATAAGCTATAAGTTAGCTTTAATAGCTCTGAGTATGTAATGATATATATATACATATATATATAATAATTTGCATCAATGGATTAGATAGTGTGTGTATACACGTGCCTGCGTTCGTGTGTGCGTGTGTGTCTGTAACATGCGGCCTGTGTGACGTGCACCTGATGAATCTTTCGTGAAGGGCCTGCTACTCTGGAATCCTCTCATATAGAAATGTATTGCTAGGGTGGCAGCCTCTCCATAAGGGGTGCTCTAAGACGGAGTCTCTGTATGGAGTCGCTTGAGCTGTAGTCTCTCATAAAGGTCTAGCAGGGTCTTTCCTTAATAAAAGGTCTCTAGGCAGGAGTCTCTCTTATAAAAGGTCTCGGCAGGTTGGAGTCTCTCGTATAAAAGGTGACTCTAGGCTGATCTCTGATATAAAAGGTCTCTAGGCGCTGGGTCTGCTCTTATCAAGGGTGCTCTAGGCTGGAGAGCTCTCTATAAAAAAGCCTCTAACTGGAGTCTCATTTATAAAAAGGTCTCTAGGCTGGAGACCTAATAAAAGTAGCTTAAGACTGGAGATCACTCGTATAAAAAGGTCTCCAGGCTGGGGTCTCTCTATATAAATGTTCTAGTTGGAGAGACTCTTTTATAAAAAAGGCGCTCTATAGGCGGGAAGTCTCTCTGTAAAATGTATCTACGTCGGTCTGTCTCGGACCGATGTACATTCTATTGCTTCACTCAAGTCACCATAGCAAATTCGGTTACGGTTGCGTTGCAATTCAACACTAACACAGTAAATGGCGTGCGTTTCCAATGATTTACAAATATGAGAGCCGCGACTGCATAATTACGAGAGCGCAAAATAAACCACGGACCGTGTTTCGCAGCAAGGAAATGTGTGTTGATGTACATTAGAATAGTTAATTTATTAATTAGTTGGACGCTGTATTAGTTGCCTGGATTTCCCCGGCGGCGTGTTTTAGCCCTGAAACGCACGCGCGCCGCTCGCTACTGCACGTCAGCTGCCATACTACAACTACTAGTGCATGCTATCTGCTGCTACTGCTCCACAATGCTACTGCTGCATCTATCCACATTACGGCTGTTGCAGCTACTGCATTTGGTGCTTCTGCGTGAGTTACTGAGCTGTTGCTGCTAGCTGGCTGCTGCTGCAAACATAACTACTACTACTACTACTACTCTAGCTACTACTACTACTTACTACTACTACACTACTACTACTACTCCACTATGACGTACTACGTACTGGCCGTTACTGCCTTTTTTGCACGTTCGGCTGCTGCCATTGCTAACTACTGCGGCTGTTGCTACGGCTGTCAGCATCTAACTGGCTGGGAGCTGCTACTATAATGCTAACACCCTGCCACCCCCCGATTTTCCCGTTGTTGCTGCCGCTGGTAGTCTATATTACAGATTTTACCCCATAGCTTTTGTTATATCGCTTGTGGGTTGTGTATGCCATGCTTGTATTTAGATGTGTGTTTGTAGTTGTGTTTGATTGTTGCCGTTGCGTTTGCGTTTGCGTTGCGTTGTGTTGTGTTGTGTTGTGTTGTGTTGCGTTGCGCGTTGCGTTGCGGCGGTGTGGGTGATTGTGTTGTTGTTGAGCATGCTTTGTGTGTGGATATGTGAGATATCTTGTCGGGGTGGTGGTGATGGGGGGAAATGACGTTGAGCATTTATTTGCATCCGTGTCTAGACTTCGACTTCGATTGCTGGCGAATCACACATCATCGACGTGTAATACTGTTTCTAACATAGATAAAACGATTACAAGTATATAATCAGAGAGTCTAATAATCGACAAATTTGTCATTATTAAAACTCCATGGTATAAATAATATTATGAGTTCCCGGCTCTATTAGACTAAACTGTGTAGCTAGCTTTAACAGTAACTCCTCACTGTGCAAATACGGTGGCCTATCCACCGAGTGCGGCGGCATCAGGACCATGCACGCTCAAAAGAATCGATATACGAAGTAAACGAATGAACAAAGAATGCCGAGCAGTCATTCATGGAGGATATTCAAACTTCCATTTCACTAGCATTGTTTCACAAATCTAGTGCTCGAACGGAAACGAGTCATTTCCGTTCTGAACCACGGAAATGCCGGCGCATACACCGCTTCACTGAGGGAGCTCCCGCACAGGTACTCCACCGTCATTACCCACGCTTCGCTTGGTTGTAGTTGCCCCAACCACCTACGCGCTGCTCATTCCTGTATTCGCCAATAACCACAACGCCATTCTAAATCGCAATAACAACGGCCGAAAGGACAGAAACCAATAAAAAGCAATATTCGAAGGGGCATGATCCAGTTTTATTGAACAACGGGCGCGCAGAGGCAACGAGGAGGCGACGCTCG
>NW_014578560.1:24067-28878 GCF_000485595.1 Priapulus caudatus
GAGAGAGAGAGAGAGAGAGAGAGAGAGAGAGAGAGAGAGAGAGAGAGAGAAGAGAACGCACGTGCTGCTATCTTGCTCGTCGCCCGCGCTATGAGAGATCGAGCGCTAGCGTAGTAATTTGTCTCGCGCCCCAGCAAACGACATCCGGCGGTAACACGCCGCCCCGCGCTACGTTCGCTATCGTCTGCTTTCAGCTGTGACATCACACGTCATTGATAGGCTGTGTATGCACGCGCACACGTACACGCGCTCCCGCGTACGTGGTTGCTTGCCATGCACGCATGGCGACTTGCCAGCCGTTCTGAGCGACAGCTCATATTGCGCAATATGTTTGCTAGACAGTCGACTCTAGAGCAGATGCTTCTTTGCTGCACCGTATTTCCACGCTGGGGAGTCTGTTTTTTGTCTGACCTTCCGGTGTTCGGGCACTGGCTGTAACTTATATATGTATATGATCAAGAGCTAATTTATAGCTTATTAGCTCTTGATATACATTATATCAAGAGCTAATAAACACCTTTATATAGGTTATAAAGGTATTTATTAGCTCGTGATCATAAAAGAGACTCCAGTCTAGAGGCTTTTTATAAGAGAGTCTCCAGCCTAGAGACCCTTTATAAGAGAGACTCCAGCCTAGAGACCTTTTATATCAGAGACTCCAGCCTAGAGACCTTTTATACGAGAGACTCCAACCTGGAGACCTTTTATAAGAGAGACTCCTGCCTAGAGACCTTTTATAAGAAAGACCCTGCCTAGAAACCCTTTATGAGAGACTACAGCTCAAGGACTCCATAACAGAGACTCCGTCTTAGAGACCCCTTATGAGAGAGGCGCCACCCTAGAAACATTTCATGAGAGGGATTCCAGAGTAGAGGCCCTTCACGAAAGATTTCATCAGGTGCACGCACACACGCCGCATGCTAACAGACACACACGCACACACGCACGCAGGCACGTGTATACACACACTATCTAATCCATTGATGCAATATATATATATATATATATATATATATACATACATCAAGAGCTAATAAAGCTAAGCTTATAGCTTATAGCAAAAAGGTCTCTAGGCTGGAGACTCTTATAAAAGGCCTCTAGACTGGAATCACTCGTATAAAAGGTCTCCAGGCTGGGGTCTCTCTTATAAAAGGTCTCTAGGTTGGAGACTCTTTTATAAAAGGCCTCTAGGCGGGGAGTCTCTCTTGTAAAATGTATCTACGTTGCGGTCTGTCTCGGACCGGATGTACATTCTATTGGCTTCATCAAGTCACCATAGAAATTCGGTCGGTTGCGTTGAATTCAACACTAACACGAGTAAATGGCGTGCGTTTCCAATGATTTACAATATTAGAGAGCGCGACTGCATAATTACGAGAGCGCAAAATAACACGCCGTGTTCGCCAGGAATGTGTGTTGATTACATTAGAATAGTTAATTTATTACATTAGTGGACGCTGTATTAGTTGCCTGGATTTTCCCCGGCGCGTTATTTTACCCTGAAACGCACGCCGCCGCTAGCGCTACTGCCGCAGCTGCTACTACAACTACTACTGCTGCTTCTGCTGCTACTGCATCCAATGCTACTGCTGCTCTATCAACATTACGGCTGTTGCAGCTACTGCATTTGGTGCTTCTGCTGTTACTGTTGTTGCTGCTGCTGCTGCTGCTGCAACTACTACTACTACTACTACTACTACTACTACTACTACTACTACTACTGCTACTGCTACTATTGCTACCACCCCTGCCACCGATTCCGTTGTTGCTGCCGCTGGTAGTCTATCATTACAGATTTACCCATGCTTTGTGTTAATCCTTTGTGTTGTGTATGCCATGCTTGTGTTGTGTTGTGTTGTGTTTGTGTTGTGTTTGTGTTGCGTTGCGTTGCGTTGCGTTGCGTTGTGTTGTGTTGTGTTGTGTTGTGTTGCGTTGCGTTGCGTTGCGGTGTGTTGTGTTGTGTTGTTGTTGCCATGCTTTGTGTTGTGGGATTGTGAGTATCTTGTCGGGGTGGTGGTGTGGGGGGAGACGTTGAGATTTATTTGCATCGTGTCTAGGAGCTTCGACTTCGATCGCGAATCCACATCATCGCGTGTATATGTTCTACATAATAAACGATTACAAGTATATAATCAGGAGTTAATAATGACAAATTTTGTCATTATTAACTCCTGGTATAATAATATATGAGTTCCCGCATCTATTAGAATAAAGTGTGTAGTAGCTTTAACAGTAACCCTCACTGTGCATCGGTGGCCTATCCACGAGTGGCGGCGGCATCAGGACCATGCCCCCTCAAAGAATCGATATAAAGTAAACGAATGAAAAGAATCCGAGGCAGTCATTCATGAGGATTTCAAACTTCCATTTCACTCATTGTTTCACAAATCTAGTGCTCGAACGGAAACGAGTCATTTCCGTCTGAACCACGGAAATACGCGCCTAACCCTCACTGAGGGAGCTCCCCACAGTACTCCCCGCATTACCCCCTTCGCTTGGTTGTAGTTGCCCCAACCACCTACACGCTGGCTCATTCCTGTATTCGCCAATACCGCGCATTCTATCGCAATAACAACGGCGCGAAGGACAGAAACGCCAATAAAAAGATATTCGAAGGGTGCTTGATCCAGTTTATTGACACGGGGCGCGGCGAGGCAACGAGGAGGCGCGCTCTCTCTCTCTCTCTCTCTCTCTCTCTCTCTCTCTCTCTCTCTCTCTCTCTCTCTCTCTCTCTCTCTCTCTCTCTCTCTCTCGCAGACACCAGCCTTGTCGCACTCTAGCCAGCAGACTCGGTCGTGTTGACACTGGCAGCAGTGATGAGACGGTCGTCGTAATGGCGACTTATTATATTTGCGTTGCGTGCCGTACTTGGGCGGGCGCGCACGCTCGCCACTCTTCAGCAGGGTCTCTTCTGCTGCGGCTACTGCTGCTGCTGCTGCTGCTGCACCTACTACTATTGCTGCTGCTGCTGCTACTGCTGCGCCTACTACTATTGCAGCTGCTGCTGCTGCTAATGATGATGATGATGATGATGATGCTGTTGCTACTATTGCTGCTGCTGCTGCTGCTACTGGTTACTGCTGCTGGTACTGGTTGCTGCTGCTGCTGCTGCTGATGATGATGATGATGATGATGTTGCTGTTGATACTATTGCCGCTGCTACTAATATTGCTGCAGCTGCTAATGATGATGATGATGATGTTGCTGCTGCTGTCACTCTTTCTGCTGCTGCTGACGTTACTAGTTTTGCTGCGATGGGTTTCTTGATGGTGGCAGTAATGCTGTTGCTGCCACTGCTGCTGTTGTTGCTGTTGTTGTTGTTGTTGTTGTTGTTGTTAGTGCTGCTGCTGCTACCACTGTTGCTACTACTGGTAGTGGTGGTGATCGTACTGCTGCTGCTGTTGTTGGCTCATGAATATTTACGTTGCAGACCGTACAAGCACTAGAGACGAAGACACAATGCGCATAAATTAGTGTGTTCTTATTTAAATATTAAATGGGCGTTCGCGCGCAGCCCGCAGGAAGTGGCGGTGTACTGCGTCGTCTTCGTCTTCTTCCTATTTTTAGTTGTTTTTCTTTCGCTGCTTCTTTGTTGTAGTATATTCGTATTCATATTCCTTGTCTCTTCCTCCTCCTCCTCCTCCTCCTCCTCCTCCTCTCCTCCTCCTGCCCTCGTGTCCTTCCTCCTTCCTCGCTCCTCTCTCCTCCTGCCCCTCCTCCTCCTCCTCCTCCTCTCCATCCTCCGCATCGCTCATCTTTCTCCTCGTCCGCCTTCTATCGTTGCGTCCTTCCCTCTTCCTCCTATTCCTGTCTCCTCCTTTTCCTCCTCCTCCTCGCCTCTCCTTCTCTTCTTCTCCTCCTCCTGTTTCTCTCGCTATTCTTTCCTTTCCTCCACTCACGCTTTCTCCGCCTCTCCGCTCTTCTTCTTTCTCGCTTTCATTCTCATTGTCCTTCTCTTATATTTCTCTTCTTCTTCCCTCTTCCTCCTCCTCCCTCCCCTCCTCCTCCTATCCTCTTCACTCCTCCTCCTCCTTTGTTCTTCTCTTTTTGTCTGTTCTCTCTCTCCTCTCTCTCTCATGACAGTCTGCAGCGCGGATATCGCGCGAAGCCGGCGCAAACGCTCGCCTGGCGGCGGCTGCTAACCACGACTTCGCTGCCCACTCCTTCACTTAACGTTTACATATATAAACGCAAGTGTTACTAATCGTTGCGTGAATTGAGCAGTTCTGTGCCATACTCCGACGATCGGTACTACCAGGGTAGGTCGACTATTTCTTAGAAATGCTCCTAATTCGTATAGTTCGCTAGTCGGCGCGCTTTCTTTGCTGTAATAAACGGATTCAAGTTTTCTTCTTTGTTTGTTGTTGTGTGATAAGTGTAGTACATATGGCGTTTTGCGATAGACGGCGCAACCGAACGCCGAGACTATGGCATAGTAGACTGGTACCCCGTTTGCCACCTTTACTCGGCGATATCGGCTACGACTCACGTAAGTGTAGCGTCTGGACTGTCGAGCCGGTGCAGCAGTCTATATGTGTAACTCTCTATTCATGGTTGTTTGTGCACGCAGCACAGCGCGGGTCGTGGCGTTCGGTGGTACCTTGTGTGTTGCAGATAGAGCATTTGACCGGCATTTACAGGTGATTATAGGCGAAATAGAGTAGAGAAACATTAAGACTTTGGTAGCATTCCACACCTATACCGAATACTTCTATTACTACAAGTACATGTTACAATAATTACTAGTAAGTACTACTACTAGTAGTAGTAGTATCTACTAAGTAACCAGCACTACTAGTACTAGTACTAGT
>NW_014578560.1:28888-33082 GCF_000485595.1 Priapulus caudatus
CCGATTTGCTGTATATCGAATGTCAAGTTTTTCTTTGTTTGTTGTTGTGATAATTGTAGTATTATGGCGTGCGATAGACGGCGCACGAACGCGTGAGACTATAGGCATAGATGTAACTTTGGCGATTTACTCCGGCATATACGCTACACTCACCGTAGTGTAGGTCTGGAACTGTCGACCGGGTGCAGTGCTATATTGTGTAGTCTCTTTATTATTGTTTTATGTGGGACGCAGCAGAGGCGGATCTGTAGCGTTTGGTGTTATCTTGTAGTGTTGAGATGAGCATTTGACCGGTCATTTGATCGGTGATTATAGCTGAAATAATGAGTAAGAACGATTAAGGACTTGGAAGTTCCACACTATGCGATACTTTATTCTAAGTAGATGTTACAATATTCTAGTAGTATATACTAGGTAGTAGTAGTACTAACTTCAGCCTACTATAATAGTACTAGTTATTACACAGGAGCAGGAGCTAATGTATGAATGATACATGTTGTTTACTAGTAATTACTATACTCGATTCTTTACTATAGGTAGTAGTAATAATTACTAGTATTGCTAGACTAATAGTAAGCTAACTATATCTAGTTAGTATAGACTACTACTATATACTCCAGAACTCTTTGCTAGGTTAGATACCCTATATCTGAAGAGGACTTTGAAGCGTTTTCAATTAAAAGTATAATGTAATATAATAAAAATCTATTTACTAATAAATTTTAATGTTTAGTATACGCTACTCTTTTCTAGAAGGTTGGAGGTGCAAAGGCTGTATAGACTAGAATCGCTCCAATGCGATTACCATCGAGTACTAAGCTAGCGAGAGATGGGGCGAGTGCCAGTGATATGGCTATAGGCGGCGCAGGCGCGGCACTGCTTTTCAACTCCCGAGCGTAGACCTCGCCATTGGATGTGTTTGCAAAAACGTTGCAGCGTTGGGGCGCAACAATGAGGTCACGAAGAGCGCCGGTAGGTGTTTCCTGATTCTGACAGCCATTTCCATTACCGGGCAAGGTTCGCGAATGTCAGAATTTCGACAGTCTTTCTGTGATTTCGCGTCACACAGCTCGGTTACGAACAGATTACTCGGTTACAGTTTTTATAACAAGTGAACACTGTTCACGTTCCAAATGTCTGCCCTCTGTGTCCCCCACTAAAATTGCGGACTGTTCGCTGGCAGCTATGGATTCGTGCGCCGGCCTATGCATTCGGCGCACGGATCCATAGCTGCCAGCGCTGCATTATGTCGTAGGACGTTCCCGCGGTCGCGTGCGCCTTGCCGCGGAACTGCGCGCAAGATCGCGCAGCACTTCGGATTAACACCTCCTTTCGGCAACGCTTCTCTAGTATCCCATCTCATCTGGTTTTCTCTCTGCTGCCTTTCCTTTCGCTCGCTCTTTCTCCTCGCACTCACCCCCGGCGTCTCCGGTTTTTATGCGTCGATACCTTTTTCATCATCCTCTGGAAGAGACCGAATCATGAATAATCTATACAGCCACGCGTCTGACCATCCGTCCGACTCGGGGGATATTGTTCAACGTCTGCTTGCTTTAAGGCTTAACACTGCATTTATATATGAATTAAGTACGAATCGTAGAATCGGCGGCCGGGCTTCGATGCGTGGTTTTGCGCGCGCTGCACATAAATACAGGTAGTAATACATTGTAAATACAGCTCCGAGCAGATGATCAAACACGTACACCTACACATACACGCGCCCGCCTTCGTGCACGGTGACAGATACGACATATACATATACCCATTAATTTACATATGCATATACACATACGTATACGTATGGGTATACTTATGCGTGTGCGTATGCGTATGCGTCGATATATGCATACGCATACATACCGATTTTAGTGGTTTGTAATTTACAAATTACGTGTGGGCGAATTTTCGCAAACCGAGTTGTCGTAACGCGGGGATATTACTGTATACATATAGTATGTTCCAGGACAGCGGCCATGACACACTGACGACCGCAAAATGTTTACTTCGCCATCGATTACGTAACGCTGCCTGCAAAAATCACCGAAAAACATAAACCGCAAACAGACAGCCAGTCAAATAGCGCTGCGGGGTGCAGCAGAGAGGAGTGTGTGCGAACTGCATTATATTATTACAATTTCTTGCTACGCGTAAAAACCGATCGGGTATGTATACATATATTATATATATATGTATATATATATATTGCTTCTGCATGTAATAATGGTTTTATACGTACCCGAGTGTGTGGGGGGATGCGTGTGTGTGTGTTAGCTTGTGTGTGCGTGCGCGCGTGCTTGCTTGCGGGTGCGTGTGAGGGTCGACGCACATGGCGCACCGTAATGTCAAGGCGCTACCAAACATCCAGCTTCCTGTCTGCTTGCTATTTATACGTGTGACATTGAGGCCCCTCCACCCATGCACACTCACGCACACTTAATCACTCGAGCACGTACGCACGAACTCACGAACGCAAAGATGCCCGTACGCACGTCCGATTACTAATGCATAGCCCCGTATACACAGAGACACTGGCGCGGAAAGACGCGTTTTGAGCACACTCACACTTATGCGACGAACGCACACACGCGCGCATAGGCTCACGCACATACATAAGCAAACGCGCGCGCGCACCAACCTACAGGGCTCACACACACACACGCACGTACACACAGACGATCAGTACTTACGCACGCACAATCCGCGTCAAAGGACTGAGAGTTCGCAAACGACACGCTCCCTGCGAAGGAAGAAGAAGAGTGATTTCCGCATTAACTATTTGCGTTCTGCTTCCAGCGCGAGAGGAATGAATAATAGCGAGGAGACATGCAGTTGCAGATATGCTGCCGCGGCCGACTGCCTGGCTACGCAGCAAATCCTCCCCGTAAGAGTATTGCAGCCATCTGAGCGCAAGCAGCGCTTGATGGATGACAAACTAGAGCCTCGGCCGCGTCCGACACGCTTCGCCGAAGCCACATATCTTCCTCGGATAGCATCGGCAATCCTCGGATAAGACTTTATACTTCGGAATCGGCGCATACGCGCGATTGTACGTCTCAGCCAATAAAAAATGGCGCTCATGATGAAGCAGGCGCCAGCTCTCCAAGAATGCTATACTGACGAGAATGTATTCTCTCTCGCGCGGCCTTCTTGACCTCGCGGAAAAAGCGATTCGTCAAGTTTAAGACCCCTGATCAATTTTACAATGTACAATGAAACGGGGCTCCGAAAGTGACTCGTCGTCCGGGGGGAAGATTCGCGCTCGTACAACATTTATATAACACTCGTTGGAAATACAGCGAGCAGACTATTCGAATATTCAGACATTCTAATATTACAAACGCTAGCCATATAGAGGTCGCTAGCGTGCCCAGCCAGGGGTAGCTGCTCGACGCTGGCGCAACACGGTTACAATTTTTGTTGTCGTAACAGACAAGGATTTTTTATTAGTGATATAAAATGTGAAAGTGCGCATTGACCGCCGTTGTCGCATACACAAATACTCGTCTGCGGCCGTCGACAACATCACGGCAATAATCTCTTCAGATTAAAGCGTCAATCCTCTAAACAAATATCACGCGTCAAATATCGTCAGGCATACCCACCATAACATCCTTACCTAGCATAACCACCACCGCTACCCCCTTCCCCCATCTTCGCCACCTACCTCCATAATACCCACTTTCCCATTTCCCCCACCCAACCCACCCATATACCCATATTGCATGGGTACTACATATTATAATACTAACATACACTCGGCAATAGTTTCACGGCATGCAGGGGTGCCTCCTCCCTTTCTCCCTCCCTCCAACCGTCCAACCGTCCAACCGTTCATCCATCCATTCATCCATCCATCCATCCATCCATCCATCCATCCATCCATCCATCCATCCATCTATCCATCCATCCATCCATCCATCCATCCATCCATCCATCCATCCACTCAGCCATCCATCCATCCATTCGTCCGTCCGTCCGCCCTCCGTCCGTCCACCCATCCATCCATCCATCTATCCATCCATCCATCCATCTATTCATCCATCCATCCATCCATCCATCCATCCATCTATCCATCCATACATCCATCTATTCATCCATCCATCCATCCATCCATCCATCCATCCATCCATCCATACATCCATCTATTCATCCATCCATCCATCCATCCATCCATCCATCTATCCATCCATCCAT
>NW_014578560.1:33768-43775 GCF_000485595.1 Priapulus caudatus
TATATATATATATAAACAACTCAATTTTAGCATAATCCAGCACTAGCGAGGTCGCTGCCTCCAGATCTGTTCTCGGGTGAAAATTTCGCGCCAAATCGTCGCGGCTGAAAACTGCCGCAAAATGGCTCCGGTTGTTAGAATTTCTCGGGTTAATGCGTTACCTTGGATACCGGG
Source organism: Priapulus caudatus (assembly GCF_000485595.1). Taxonomy (NCBI): domain Eukaryota; kingdom Metazoa; phylum Priapulida; class Priapulimorpha; order Priapulimorphida; family Priapulidae; genus Priapulus; species Priapulus caudatus. Next base: position 33,943 of record NW_014578560.1, read on the forward strand.
AGCGTTTTACGGTGGCAGCGGCGTACGTGCCGTACTGCCAATGATGCCCAGTAATCACGTTGCGGTAAAGTATACGAAGGAAGGCACGCCAGCTCCCGCTCACCCCGATGCCGCCACCATCAGTGTCAGCTAAAGATAAGACCGCGTTGCTCTAGAAGATTTACTATCGTCGGTTGTTAAACGGGATCGTAATGAGGCGCCATGCTATTATAGTAACACAGTATATCTCGTTCTGTCCACACGAACTATGAAGAATCCCGCGATTGCCTGCCTATACATACTAATAGCAGCAGTGCACACATGCCAGCGCGGGGTTGCCGATGAGGCCATCGTGCTCACACACGGATACTAGACTGACTTCACGTCGCGAGTCGCTATAGGAATGAACCTTGTGGGCTCGGCGAGCGAGACTTTCAGCGTCAGTCTACGCGGCCACGATAAAACTGTCTGTCTCCGGCTGCAATTGACAGAGCCTACTAATTGCTGACCCTAGTAATTAATTGCAATCAACGATCGCTAATAGAACAGATATACGCGCACGCCTGTGGTGAGATGCGTGTCAGTTAGCAGGCGTTCTGCCTGTCGCACTCACGGGAACCGGAAATGACGTAATTTTCCCATGTTACTCTGCTGCTGGCGTAAGGTGACATATTTCTCTGCGACACTATTTTACATATTTTTCTGCTAATAGCGTTATTTGACATATTTTTCTGCTCCTAGCATTATTTGACATGCTAGCCTGCTACTAGTATTATTTGACATATTTCTCTGCTACTTGCATTATTTGACATATATCTTTGTTATTGGCATTATTTGACATATTTGTCTGCTACTTGCATTATTTGACATATTTTTCTGCTAATGGCATTATTTGATATATTTCTCTGCTACTAGCATTATTTGACATATTTCTCTGCTACTAACATTATTGGAAATGTTACACTGCTACTAGTATTACCTGGCGCTCTACTACCGCTAGCATTCCATTTCACACGTTTCTCTGCTATTTGGCGTTTCACTGCTACTAGCACTGTAGGCATGTAAAGTGCAGCGAACGCAATTCAATAGTCGTTTACACGGCCCTGCAGAACTGACTATCACCCATAGAGGTGTTGAACAACAGTAGAGGGCGTCCATAGGCTGCAGGCCTGAATAAGCACTCGAACAGCAACATTAATTAAAAAATACTCACACTGTTACTACACTTACAAAAGCATCACACTTTATTTCATGTTAAATACAACTACAGATTCATGCTCTTGCTCCGCTCGAAACATTTTGCCAGCTCTATGGATTGCGAATTTCTGCAATGTTTGTCTAGAACATATCTTTCATACACAAAAAACACCAACGGGTGACTGTGGCTACGCCACCTGGACGAATGTCATGAATACCACAACAAGAATAATTTTACTTCTTAAATCTTTCTCGACGTCCACGAGACATCACCTTGCTGATTATTGCTAATTATTGCACTCTAGTGCCGGAATTTCGCGCGAAAAAAAAATGCCAAAAAATACCTTTTTCTAGAGACAAATACTGCATTTCGCGGACGCTTACTGTTATATGCCGCCTAGACCCATGCTCGCTCCTCCCTAAACATCCAAACGCATCGGCATTCTAGACAGCAGTGCTGCCCAGCATACACTTGGAACGTTTCCAATGTTAGCTAAAATGATGGTAAATAACACGAATTGTATATTACGACCAATCTTTGTTTCTCGACTCCCTTTTGTATTATTGCCTGTATAAACTTCTGTTAAATGCGCAGTTCATATGCCCCTCTGCCTTTGCAACAAATGAGTACGAGCGGACGCACGCGATGTGGCACAAACAACCATAATATAGAACTATATGTATTTTTATTTTATAACTTTTTTTTATTGAACGTTGCCATAGTTACCTGTGGTGCTGGCTGCAGGCCACTAGACGCCTGTATCGTGCGTGCGGTCTGCCATGCATGCTTGCCTACACCATCGCGGGCACTAACAAAGCGACAGCACCGCAACAATGGTTTAGGACTGTACGTGAAACTGTTTATCCACATTATGTCGCGTAGTGTCGCGATGGTGGCCAGCGCAATCTTTCAGCACGCGGCACACGTCAATCATTATAAGCAGAACACACGAAAAAACACAACACACTAAATCAATAAGTCTCTTAAAAGTCGCGACGTATTCGTGAGACTATAATGCGTAACGTGGAGTTTCAGGCGTGGGATTCGTACGTGCGTGCAGTGGGCGTGGTGTGTGCGTCCGCGTCGCGTGCGTGCGTGCGTGCGTGCGTGCGTGCGTGTGTGTGTGTGTGTGTGGTTGTGTGTGTGTGGGTGTGTGGTGCCGTGTGTGTGTGTGTGTGTGCTGTGTGGGTGTGTGTGTGTGTGTGTGTGTGTGTGTGTGTGTGTGTGTTGTGACTGTGGTGAGGGTTAGCCAGCTTTATATTGGTGGGGGGTTCGGTTTTTTAAATGTTGAAATTTGTGAGGGCGCGCAAGGACGGAGCGAGGGAGCATAGCGACGAGCGGGGAGGGTGTGGGCGCCCACGATGGAGACTTTTGAATTAATACACTAAAATGCGAGGCGATCTGGTGCATACTGAGGTGAAATTCCTGCAATTTCATGCACAGCATCTGCCATGTTTGATGGCCGGCGCGGAAACCCCTTGGGGGCTGTTTTTATTCTTCTTTTTTTGGCTCGGTGGGGGCTGGGGGGGCTGCGAAACCCCCCTGGCTACGGGTCTGTGCCTGCGTTGTGTGTGGGTGTGTGTGTGTCCGTGTTGTGTGTGTGTGTGTGTGTTTGTGTGTGTGGTGTGTGCTTGTTTGTGTGTGTGGTTGTGTGTGTGCAGTGCGGTGCGTGGCGTGCGTGCGTGCGCGCTGTGCGTTGCGCGCCGCGCGTGTGAGGGTGTGTGTGTGTGCGCGCCGCGCTGTGTGTTTGTGTGTGATGTTTGCGTTATTTTCGGGTGTGCGTGTGCGTCTGCGCGTGTGCGTATGGTGTATGGCGTGGAGGGATGGCCACGGCAATCTCTAAAAATATAAACAAATTTATTAGATCCGAGTCACAAAAAAGCTTTCGCAGTTACATGTAGCATGCAATACTGGTTAGAGTGTACTAACGACCTGAATAGACGCACGTCTGTACGACGATATTCATAATTTGTGGCATATTATAGACGAATCCAAAGTGCCCGATTCGTAGCGGTCCGACCTCGAAAACACGGCGTGGGTGGGAGCGTTCTAGACTTCGTATCCGTAATGCCTTTCCCACGTCTGGTTTCAGAAGCAGGAGCAAGAAAAATGGAAACGCCTTCGCAATCACTGCGATTTTCAAGATTGCGGAATTTTTTCGAGGAGTTAGCACATCGCCGGATCGCGGATCCTCGGCGCAAGCGTAGGTCGCAGTCACCCAGTCATCCTGTCCTGACTGGCTGCGCAATTAGAACCACTAGCTGCCTACGCGTAGGACCTCGGGCTGGCTACATGGGGTAGAGATCATGGTGGCCTACATGTAGAATCATGGCGGGCTACATGGTGGTCATGGCTGGTTACATGGTAGGATCAGTAGCTGGTACATGCGTAGGCCCATGACTGGCGTACATGGTAGGTCATTGGCTGGCTACATGGTAGAATCCTTGGCTGGCTACATGGTATAGAATCATGGCTGGCCTGGTTACATGGTAGATCAGGGCTGCTACATGGTAGGAATCCATGGCTAGCTACATGCGCGGCGATCATGGCTGGCTACATGTTAGGTTCATGTTTGCTACTGGTTAGAATCATGGGCTGGTACATAGTAGGATCATAGCTGGCTACATCGGTAGGGCCATGACTGGCCTACAATGGAGGATCATAGCTGGCTACATGGTAGAATCCTGGCTGGTACATGTAGGAATTCCTGCTGGATACATGGGTAGAATCCTGGCTGGCTACATGGTAAATCATGGCTAGTTACATGGTAGCATCCTGGCTTAGCCACATGGTAGGAATCATGGCTAGCGCTACATAGATAGATCATTGGGCTGGCTACATGTAGCATCAGGACTATCTACATGGTAGAATTCCTGGCTGGCTACATGCGTAGGCATCAGGACTACTATCAGTAGGTAGATCATGGCTAGCACATGGTAGAATCACTGGCTAGCTAATAGTAGGATCATGCCTGGCCTACATCGGGAGCATCAGGCTAGCTACATGGTAGAATCATGGTGCGCTTACATCGTAGAATTCTATGGCTGGCGACATGGTGGGACCTGGCTGGTACATGGTAGAATCATGGCTGGCTACATGGTAGGATGAGGTGTGGCTAGCTGGCAGGATGTTATGGCTGGCCATGGTAGGATCATGGCTGGTTTACATGGTTACGATCACTGGTTGCTAATATGGTAGGCCATGGCTGCCTACCATGGCAGGATCAGGCTAGCTACAGCGTAGAATCCTGGCTGGCTACATGGTAGAATCCTGGCTGGCTACATGGCTAAGAATCCTGGCTGGCCCTACATGAGTAGCATTCAGGACTAGCCACATTGTAGAATCCAATGGCTAGCTACATTAGTAGGATGATGGCTGGTAATGTAGATCATAAGCTGGCTCATGGTAGGAATCACTGGCTGGCTACATAGTAGGATCATAGCTGGCCACCTAGGTAGAATCCTGGGATTGGCTACATGGTAGCATCATGGCTGGGTACATGGTAGGATCATGGCTGGCTAACATGGTTAGAATCCTGGTTGGCTAAATGCGTAGGATCCTGGTTTGCTAATGTAGGGCCATGGCTGCCTACATTGCAGGATCAGGGCTAGCCCCTACATGGTACGGATCATAGCCTGGGTTACATGGTAGGATCCTGGTTGCTATAATGTTTAGGGCCATGCGCTGCCTACATGGTAGATCCTGCGTTGGCTAAATTGGTAGGCGATCCTGGTTTGGTACCATGGTAAGATTAGGCGCTAGCTATGGATGGTAGATCATGCTGGCTACATGGTAGCATCCAGGACTTAGCTACATGGGAGGGCATCATGGCTGGCCTACATAGAGGATCATAGCTGGCTATATGGTAGGATCCTGGTTTGCTACATGGTAGCATCATGGGTGGTACATGGTGGATCATGGCTGGCTACTCATTGGTAGAATCCTGCTGGCTACTCATGGTAGGATCTCTGGTTGGCTACATGGTTAGGCCATGCGCCTACAATTGGGCAGGGGAGGCCAGGAGGGGGCTAAGTGTGGTTGAGTCGAGTGGTGTGGGTTGGTGGGGGGAGGGATTGGTCGGAGTGAGTGGGGCTGGTGTGTGGGGAGGTGTGGGGGCTCTCTCTCTCTTGGGGGTTTGGGGTTAGGACGGGATGGTAATCGTTTGTTGGCTAAGGGTATGTGTGTGAGTTCCCATGGCTGCCTACATGTTTATCTCGGGTGGCCTAAATGGTAGGCATCTTGGTTGGCTACATTGGTCAAGATGAGGCTAGCTACTGGTTAGGATCGATGTGGGTGTTTTAGAGTTTGTAGCATTCAGGACTAGTACATGTTGAGGTCATGTTCTGGGAGGAGTGATAGATCATACTCACATGGGGGGTAGGATCCTGGTTGGGCTACATGTTGAGCATCATGGCTGTTTACTGTAGGATCATGGCTGGCTACATGTTAGAGAATCTGGTTTGGCTAAAATGGTAGAGAATCCTGGTTGGCCTACATGGGAAGATAATAGGGCTAGCTAGATGGCTAGATCATGGCTAGGCTACCCATGGATAGGAATCTGGTGTGGCTACATGGGTTCAGCGGGCCATGGCTGACCTACATGGCAGGATCAGGGCTAGCTACTGGTAGGATCATAGCTGGTTACAAGCGTAGGATCTGCGTTTGGCTTAAACATCGGGGTAGAATCCATGGCTGGCTACATGGTAGGATCATGGCTGCTACCAGCAGGATTGATGGCTGGCTACATGGTAGGAAGCATGGCTGGCTTTACATGTAGGATCCGTGGTTGGCGCCTATATGGATAGCGCCATGGCTGCCACATCGGCCACGATCAGGGCTAGTACATGGTAGAATCCTGGCTGGCTACATCAGGTAGAAGTGCCTGGCTGGCTACATGGGAGATCCTGGTGGCTACATGGTAGCATCAGGACTAGCCACATGTGGTAGAATCATGGTCTAGCTACATAGTAGGATCATGCTGGCCTACATGGTAGGTCATAAACTGGCTACATGAGTAGCATCAGGACTAGCACAATGGATAGCGATCATGGCTGGCGCTACTAGTAGGATCATAGCTGGCTACATGGTAGCGGCCATGGCCTGCCTACATGGCAGGATCAGGGCTAGCTACATAGGTAGGATCATTAAGCTGCGTTACGATGTGGTGATCCTGGTTGGGCTATATGGTAGGACCATGGCTGCCTACATGGTCAGGATCCTGGTTGTTTTTCGCTAAATGGTAGGATCGCTGGTTGGCTACATGGTAGATTAGGGCTAGCTAGGATGGTAGGATCATGGCTGGCTACAGGTAGCACTCAGGACTGCTACATGGATGGATCATGGCGGGGCTACATCAGTAGGATCATAGCATGGTACATGGTAGATCCTGTTGGCTACATGGTAGCATCATGGCGGGTTAACATTGTAGGACCATGGACTGGCTACCATGGTATAGAATCCTGAGTTGGCTAAATCGTAGATCCTGGTTGGCTACATCGGTAATTAGGGCTAGCTAGATGGTTAGGATCATTGGCTGGACTACATGGTAGGATCCTGGTTCGGCTACCATGGTAGAGGCCATGGCTGCCTACATGCAGGATCAGCGCTAGCAACATGGTAGGATCATAGCTGGTTACATGGTAGCGATCCTGGTATTGGCTAATATGCGTAGGGCCATCTGGCTGCTACATGGTAGCGATCCTGGTTGGCTACAATGGTTTAGTATCCGGTTGGCTACATGGTAAGATTAGCTAGCTAGATGGTAGGATTCAGGTGGCTCTTGGCTACATGGTAGAAATCATGGCTGGCTAATGCGGTAGGGTCCATCCTGCGTTGGCCTATATGGTAGATTCATTTGGTATGGCTACATGTAGGATCCTGGTTGGAATAAATCGGGTAGAATCATGGCCTAGCTACCAGTTGTAGGATCATGGTGGCTGCATGGTAGAAGCCGGTTGGCTAAATGCGTTAGGATTCCTGGTTGGATAAATGGTAGAATCAATGGCTGGCTACATGGTAGGATCATGGTGGCTGGCATGGCATAGTATCACTGTTTGAAGCGTGGCAACAAGCAGCTGGTCAGTGGAAACTCGGTCTGGCTCAGGTTGACGCCATAATCCTAAAAGCCCCAATCAGCAGTAAATAAAATCGAAATCGGTAAGATTTTTGACGCGCGCCGTACACGCAACGTCAGTGAGGACAGAGGGAGCGCGGCACGGCCGCAAGATAAACGTCTGTACGACTCCTCACGCGCGGACGCTTCTGACGACGGAGGCGAAATGGGTTTCCAGTACTATCTTATCTTGATGCTGATGCGTTAGACACACCAACCGCCATTGCGATTCTCACTCACTCACTTACCACACACACACACACACACACACACACCACACACACACACACACACACACAACAACACACACACACAGTGACACACACACACAGCACACACACACACACAAACACACACGCCCACCACACGATACACACACAACATAACACACACAAACACACACACACGTACACACAGCACACACACACACACCGCGCGCGCACACACATCAACACACACACACACACACACCACACACACACACATACACACACAAACACACACACACAACCGTACACACAACACATATCACACACACACACACACACACACACACACACGCAACACCACACATACACACACAAACACGACACCACACCACGTACATCACACACATACACACACAAAACACACATACGTACACACAACACACACACACACACACACACACACACACACACACACACACACATCACGCACACACACACACGCACACACACACATTAACACACTACAACACACACAACACATCGCACACACACACACACGTACACACACACCACCACAACACACACCACACACCACACATGCACACACACACACACACGCAACACGCACACGCACACACGACTCACGCGCAACAACGCACGCACGCACGCACGCACGCGCACACACGACACACACACACCGCGCACACACGCCACACGTACGCACGAATACACACGCGCATACATACATACACGCACACACGCACGCACGCACGCACGCACGCACGCACGCACCGCACGCACGCCACACACACGCTGCGCGTGGTGCGCAGTCACTCACTCACTCAACTGCACTCGCGCTCACTCCTCACTTCGCTCGCTCGCTGCCACGCCGCGCACGCACGAACTAAGATATGCTTAACCATGCGCGATTCGCAGTGATGAGTGAGGCCAAAATTGATTTACAACACGGATTAGTCACGAAGGATTAGCGCACACTGATTAGTACTTATAAATGTTCTCTGCACGCATACAACCAAGGGGCGCAAAGTTTCGGCAAAGGTAGGGCTGTAACATGCCCGTTATAAGCCACATGGGTCACACACTAAGTTCAATATTATATATGTATTTACTTTATTTATATATATAGGATAGCCAAAAAAACTGTATTAACTTTACTCGACTACGTACAGGACAGAAAACCCAAGCAAGTTTTCCTGGTCTCGATTATCACAGATCACATTACCGCTTCGTATCACTACTTTCGCTTTTCTAAGGAAATTCCAACGTATTAAATCCGCTATATTCGGTTCAGACAAAAACGTCAAAACGTGTTGAGTTTCATGATTTGATGACGTTACTACAACATTTTCTCTTGGTTAAATGCCCCTATCTGGCTAACACACTTAAGAATATCTCATCGCGTTACGAGTGCCGCCTTTTGCGTAAATGTTAGTGTCTTCTACAAAATCGCGAACAACAATGTTGGTTCCCACCATAAACGGACTCTTGGTTGTCACGGGACCTAATCATTTAATCCAAAAACGAGAGAAAAAGAGAAGAATAAGTTCATTAAACTTCGCGTCCTTGAGAGATTGTATCGTATAAACATTCTCGGCGAGCCGTGCGGCTGAGGAAGCGCTCTTTGCACGCTAGGATGCGCTTCGTTGAGGCGATACCTATGGCCTATGCCTCTACTGGCTTCCTCCTATGGCTTTCGTCTATGGGCTTTCTCTTCTTATGGCCTTCTCCTCTGACCTTCTAAACCTCAAACATCGCGTCGGCAGACGAGGAGCACCGCAGCTGATTGACCTAGAAAGATGCGCGCGTTCACTAGACTGACCCCGTTTACGTCGTTGAGAATCCTCCGTGGGCGCGGGCCCCGCGCGGAAAGTTTGGGTAGGGTCTACACTTGGGCGCGGCGCATATCTTCTAGGATGTCAAAATAAGATCTGTTCCGCAAAAACTTCAGTAACCGATCCCGCCCAACACACGCGGTCCTACCTACGCTGTGCAGGGCTACGCAGCAGCCGAGTTCAGCCATTATTATGCGCAGGCCGGAAGCTCGCCATTATATGCGCAGCAGAGACAGTGCTCTTATCTCCTCTCAACGGCGGGCATTTTTGAATTTTCGTCTTCGCTATCGCCCACTGTATACAAGTAGCACCAGTTAAACTATCTGCGTTTAAGAAAGAGTTTATAATATGGTCTTGCGACAAATATGTGGCCCCTTAGCGAGGCGCTTGAATACTACGCCTTGACGTACGTACGGGTTTGCATGCTAGTATACATTTCCTAAATGGCTAACTGCACCCTCTACATTGCGCACGCGCACGGA
>NW_014578560.1:43800-51009 GCF_000485595.1 Priapulus caudatus
CGGTCACGCTGTGGGGGAGGGGAGATGACAGTCACGCTGTGGGGGAGGGGAGATGACGGTCACGCTGTGGGGGAGGGGAGATGACGGTCACGCTGTGGGGGAGGAAAGAACAAGGTCATGATGTGGAAATGGGAAATTCGCCCTGAAATAAAGGGGAAGTAAAGCACACGCTAGGAAGGAGGGAGATGAAGCTCACGCTGGGGAGGAGGCGACAGACATATAGATAGACAGACAGTTGGACGGACGAACGGACAGAGAGACGAGCGGACGGATAAACAGGCAGACGGACAGAGAGGGAAGGGAAAAGCGCGAGTGGGAAAGAGACAGATAATGAGCGAGCGAGCGTGATTGGACAAAAAAATGCGTCTAGACGCATACGAGATGTACTATGTATAATGTGTAACCTTGCGTCCAGACCGACCATCGCCTCGACGCTCCACCACCGCCGTGGTGTTATGCAAGTAGAGAGACACTTGCTGGTGGCTCTACACTGTTAACGGCTTGAATAATTAGGTTTGCAAATCGAACTGCGCGGTCGTCAACATCGATGTTGTTGATACACGCGCGCACTATTATCACTGGCTGCGCTAGAGGCGCATGTAAACACAGGCTGCCCCCCCCCCATACACACACACACGCTGACTTTCTCTCTCTCTCTCTCTCTCTCTCTCTCTCTCTCTCTCTCTCTCTCTCTCTCTCTCTCTCTCCTTTTTTTTTCTCCTCTCGTCATCTCGATCTCTTTCTCTCTCTCTGTCTGCTCGTCTGCTCATATCCCCCTCTCCTCTCCGCCATCTCTCTCTCGTCCTTCTCCTTCTCCCCTGCTCTCCCTCTCTCGTCCCTCTGTAAGTATCTTCTCTGTGCGCCTGCTTTGTGCTCCTCTGTCTATGCTCTCTCTCTCTCTCGCTTTCTCTCTCTCGTCGTCTCGTCGTCTCTCCTCATGCTCTCTGCTCTTTCTCTCTCGTCTCTCTCTCTCTTGACCTTCACGTGTAGTGTATGTCTTCTCCCTCAGTTCGATCTCCCTCTTCATTGCTGTTCTTACATACATACATATACATCCTCTACTCATCATCACACCTCATCCTCATCCTTCATTATCATACATAATAATACAAACAATAACAATATAAGCAGTAATCATCGACATTTATCAATAATCATCTCCATCTATCGATCATCATCATCATGATCATCATCATCATGCTGCTGTCTCTAAACGTGAAGCAGCATTTTCGCGCGCACGCATGCCTCGTACTGACCCGCCCTGTGAGATCAGGCATTGCGCGTCGCGCTGCGCGCGCATGCTATAGACGAGGGTGGCTATTTCAGTTCATTATTTAATTGTGGATGCATACCTATAAACGCCACCGTCGGCGAAAAATATTGACCCCATCATCGAGCAGACGCCGCTTAGCAACAGAGTTCAATCGCACCAGCTCCGGGGTTTTTTTTTAGTAGTTTCGCCGTAAATTTGGCGGTCGTGTCAATAAGTCAACATACGCGATAATCACTCACACACAGCAGTGATATGTGCTCGGACGCTGCTTGACTGTTGTAAATTTAAATGCCGCAAGGCTCGATGTCACTTTAACCGATGTGATTGCATTTGCGCTAACACGGCGGACATCTGCTTTTTGCACTGTGGCGCGCAAATGAGTGAAATCGCCCGTATTTGGATAAAAATCGTCTATTTAATTCTTTTGACACATCTAATCGGTTATAGTTTTTTGGCCAAACGACTTTAATTTTCCTCTATTGATATCTATCTCTCTCTTTCTCTCTCTCTCTCTCTCTCTCTCTCTCTCTCTCTCTCTCTCTGTCTCTCGCTCTCTTTCTCTCTTGCTATCATGATAGCAAGAGCTGCACTTTCTCTCCCGTCGTCCTCATGCACCCCTCTCTATTTTCACTCCAACTCTATCTCCTTCTCTTTCTCAATCTCTCATTCCGTTTCCTTTCTTCTTTCCTCCCTCGCTTTCCCTACCCCATTTCTTTCATGGATTCTGTACCACCCTCACTCGCCCTCTCCTCTCTTCATTTTTAGTCATTCTGGTATCAGCCGCGCCTTCATCATGAAAAAAATAACGCGCATCCTGAACAGTTCCACGAACAAAACGCTCTCGTTCATAACTCGGACATGCACGAGCATGTCCGCTGACCACTCGGACATTCGTTATGACCCACCCCACCCCCACGCATACACCAGCACCCACCCACCCATCGACCCACAGCTAATTTAAAGACGTGGCCAAAGTCAGCTGTGCCATCACAGCGTAGACGTGCTTAAGACGGGCTCCTACTCCGATCGAACAAGGTAAACCGAGCGGCAAACCGCGCATCGGGAGCCATCTAGGCGGAAACATTCTCGGCTAGCGCGTACTCGCTCGGCGCTCACGCCACGTTACGCCGACTCTTCTTCGTCACTCCCCGACCGTCTGCCAGCTGGCGAGCCGTGCAAACCAGAAAATATCGGGACGACTACGAGCAACAGCAGGAGCAGCGCCAGCAGCAGCGCCAGCAGCAGCGCCAGCAGCAGCGCCAGCACCAACAGCAACAGCAGCAGCAGCAGCAGCAGCCCCAGCAGCAGCAGCGACAGCAGTAGTAGTAGCCGCAGTAGCAACAGCAGCAACAGCAGCAGCAACAGTAACAGCAGCAGCGCCAGCAGCAGTAGTAGCAGTAGTAGCGCTCCCACAAGCACGGCGCCACCGCCCGTCAACCGGGTGACTCACGCTCACGGGTCGCTGGCTCGGAGACCGGAGACGCCGAGAAGCCGCCGCCGTCGCACGCCTCAAGACGACGAGCTGCCGGCCGCCGATGCATCGCTCTACATAGCGTTAGACGCCGCCGCCTGATGCTGCTGCTGTTGTTGCTGCTGCTGCTGATGTTGCTGCTGCTGCTGATGTTGCTGCTGCTGCTGCTGCTGATGTTGCTGCTGTTGCTGCTGCCACTGCTGCAGTTGCTGCCGCTGCTACTACTGATGTTGCTGCTACTGCTGCTGTTGCTGCTATTGCTATTGTTGCTGCTACTGCTGCTGCTATTGTTGTTGATGGTGCTGCTGCTTCCGCTGCTGCTGCTGCTCTAGCTGATGATGACGACGCCGCCATTGTTGTGCTGCTGCTGCTGCTGCTGGAAATGCTGGAAATGCTGCTGCTGATGATGCCGCCGTTGCTGCTGCTGGCGCGATCGATGGGCGCGCATGTCGCAGGGAAATAAATCTTCCACAATTGAACTGTCACTCTTCGTTCGGTGACTCGGTACAATGGTAACGGCGGCTGCATACTGATGAAGCATGGACGCACGTCTGTAGGAATTAACTATATATGGAAGCAGCATGCGAATATGCACGTCGTGCGTGCGTGTGTGTGTGCGTGCGTGCGTGTGTGACTCACTCGCTCGCTCGCTGCACGCCCGCGCACGCACGAACTAGATATGCTTAATCCTGCGCGCATGCAGTGATGAGTGAGCCAAATGATTTACAACACGGATTAGTACGAAGGGATTAGCGCACACTGATTAGTATATAATGATTCTTGCACGCTACACCAAGGCGCAAAGTTCGGCAAAGGTAGGGCTGTAAATGCCCGTTAAGCCACATGGGTCACACACTAATTTATTTATATATATATATATAGCCAAAAAACTGTATTAACTTTACTCGACTACGTACAGGACAGAAAACCACAAGGAGTTTTTCCTGGTTTATATCACGATCACATTACCGCTTCGTATCCACTACTTTCCTTTTTTTCTAGAGAAATTCCAACGGTATACAAATCCGCTATTTCTGTTCAGACAAAAACTCAAACGTGTTGAGTTTCATGATTTGTTGACCGTTATACAACATTTTCTCTTGGTTAAAATGTCCTATTGGCTAACACGTTAAGAATATCTCTCGCGTTACGAGTGCCTGCTTGCGTAAATTGTTAGTCTTCTAAAAATCTGCAACAACATGTTTTCCCACCATAAACGACTCTTGGCTTGTCACGGGACCTAATCAATTTAATCGAAAACGAGAGAAAAAGAGAAGAATAAGTTCATTAACTTCGCGTCCCTTGGAGTGTACGTATAAACATCTCGCGAGCCGTTGCGCTGAGGAAGCGCTCTTTGCACGCTAGCATGGCTTCGTGAGGCGAGTACCTATGGCTTCCTCCTATGGCTTCCTTCTATGGCTTTCTCTTATGGCTTTCTCTTATGGCTTTCTCCTGACCTTCAAACCTCAACATCGTCGGCAGACGAGCGCACGCAGCTGATGTGACCTAGAAGATGCGCGCGTCATAGACTGACCCCGTACGTCGTTGAGAGTCCTCGTGGGCGCGGCCGCGCGGAAGTTTGGGGTAAGTCTACGCTTGGGGCCGCGGCGCATATCTTCTAGGATGTCAAAATAAGATGTTTCGCAAAAACTTCAGTAACCGATCCCGCACACACGCGTCCTCGACCTACGCTGTGCAGGGCTACGCAGCAGCCGAAGTTCACCATTATATGCGCAGCCGAAGCTCGCCATTATATGCGCAGCAGATGACAGTGCTCTTATCTCTCTCAACGGCGGCATTTTAATTTCGTCTTCGCTATCGCCACTGTGATATCAAGAGCACATAAACTATTGCGTTTAAGAAAGAGTTTATATATGGTCTTGGCGACATATGTGGCCCTAGCGAGCGCTTGAATACTTGCGCCTTGACGTACGTACGGGTTTGCATGGTATACATTTCCCTATGGCTAACTGCCCCCTCTACATTGCGCACGCGCACGGACATTAATTTGACATTTATCACCCATGCGTAATGTAGAGGGTACTGGACGTTTGCCATAAGCGGGATTTATACCATGCTGCAACAGCTCTGTGTATAACTGCCAGATTTTACAATGAATAAGACAACAAACAGCAGACGTAAACCATTTCGAGCGCATACGCCCCGTACAGATTCAATACTAGAGGCCCAGACATTTGTTGAATACCTTCTGGGTAACAGGATATAAGCATATTAATTGTGACGCGGTTCTTTGCCCCGTCCGTTTGCCAGACTTCACCACGTGTGTTGCATGCGTGTTTTGCTGAGCTCTCGTTTCATCACGTGGAATAGCACGTGTGGTTTTGTGACACGCGCAATGTGGCTTTCAACATGTGATCACGTGGCACATCTTAAATCGTATATACAATATGCGTGTTAGACTATATTTGTAAAGACATATTGGGTGTCCGCGTCCATTGGGGCGGCGTCTCATGTGTGTCGTGTATTGTTGTCGCTGTGGCGGTGCGTGCGGTGTCGTGCGCGCCTGTGCGCGGGGGCACCGCGTGGCTGCTACATGTGTCGTGCGTGTGATGCGTGCGTTACATCGTGCTAATATTAACGATCGTCGTGCCTTTGGCCGGCGCAACCGCATTTTTCTTATCTTGAAGAAACCCTTACAAAAAGCCTCCAAGCATCGCCGCGGACAGCAGACTGCGCGCTACATGTGATAACGGTGACAACGGCACATGTGCCTTACTAAGTGAGCAGCGCCCCTCGCCGGCCGGATCAAGAAGTCCTGCTGTATTAGCGCGCCCTGCGGCCGGCTCATACAATCGCTGGCATCTGGCGAAATACCGCCATGCCAAAGAGATCCGCCTGCACGCCGCGCACAAAAAAAACACCTCAACAAAGTCCCCGAGGCAACCTCTATATATATATATACAGAGAGGGGTGGAGAAAGAACACGCATGGCGCGCCGCGCAGAGAGAGAAGAAGGAAGAGAGCAGAGAGAGGGCAAAATAAGAGACTGCAAGAAGAGAGGAGTCAGAACGGAGAGAAAGAGCGCCGACAGGGAAACAGGCCCCGACAGAGAAGAGGGAAGAGAGTAATCAGGAAGCGAGCCGGAAAAAGTGGATAATACAATAAATAAATAATATAAATAGGTATGTATAAAAATCACCGGAGTGGGCTGTGTAATACTCAGAAAACAGAGAGAGAGACAGAGACGAGAGAGAGAGAGAGAGAGAGAGAGACAGATGAGAGAGAGAGAGAGAGAGAGACAGAGAGAGACATGAGAGACAGTCGCCGGGCCGGCTCTCTCACATAATAGGCTGGCCATCGCCACCGGAAATACGTTGTTGACACGCGACGCCACGAGAGAGCTCGACACGGTCGCGAGACACGGACATGCTACTCGCGCACGCCAAACATGCATTTGTAGCGGCACACGCGCGCACACTCCACCGCCATCGCCGCGAACAATGCCAAGCAGACGACGGCAGGTCGCGCTCAGATCCGCGAGGGGCAGCACTGTAGCTGCATCGTGGGTAAATATACAGCGCGCCGCTCGCGCTCGTTCTTGAAGAGCTAAAATGGCGGACAGGAGGATGATTTCATTTCGGTGAAAGCACGTATATGATCTTAGTGCTTGAAGCTTGCGCGCGTCGAGCTTTCCGTTGGCTCGACCGCTACGGCGCGCGCGAGCGAGAGTGGAAAGTAATTCACCCGTTTCTTCTAGCCGGCGCGTTTTTTTCCCGCGTCAGTCGGTCGCGATCGTGAAAGGTTATGGCAATTTCAATTTGCCGGCCGCTCTGCGCTCGTTCACCGAGTGGCACGCGCACACAAAGCGAGTCTCTGCGAAGGCGTTCCCCCTCCCCCCAACTTCTCATGCAATCAGGAGAGCGTGCTCAAGTAGTGGTAATGAGATAAAGCACGCTTCTCACGGCCCGTGCAGAGAGGACGGCGGCGACTGTCGTACGCCATCACGACAAACAGCTGTCAATGTCACCGCCGCCGCCTCCGCCACCTCCGCGGTCCGCCGCAGCCCCCGCGCCGCGTGCTCGCAAACACAATCAGCGGGTTAAGCTGAAGGGGTTCCCCTACTTAAACTATGACGTCATTCATTCTCGTAGTATAGCGACTGTAGCCCGCGAGAGAGAGAGACTCTGTGTCCAGGGCAACTGAAGCTCAGGGATAGGGGGAGGGGCAGGTAACGCTCACTCTGTGGTGGGAGGGAAGGTGAGGGGCACCTTTAGGGAGAGGAAAGGTGAGGCGCACGTAGGAAGGGGGGAAGAGGGGAATCCCAGCTGG
The DNA here is from genome assembly GCF_000485595.1 of Priapulus caudatus. NCBI lineage: Eukaryota > Metazoa > Priapulida > Priapulimorpha > Priapulimorphida > Priapulidae > Priapulus > Priapulus caudatus. The sequence continues at coordinate 50,835 of NW_014578560.1, forward strand.
AGAAGAGGGGATGCCAATGTGAGGCTGAGGGGTAGGGGAGATAACCGCGACGCTGTGGGGGAGGGGAGATGACGGTCACGCTGTGGGGGAGGGGAGATGACGGTCACGCTGTGGGGGAGGGGAGATGACGGTCACGCTGTGGGGGAGGGGAGATGACGGTCACGCTGTGGGGGAT
>NW_014578560.1:51019-52861 GCF_000485595.1 Priapulus caudatus
ATGGATGGATGGATGGATGGATGGATGGATGGATGGATGGATGGATGGATGGATGGATGGATGGATGGATGGACGGACGGGTCCGGGACGGACGGGTCCGGGACGGACGAACGGACGGATGGAAGTATGGATAGACATCGTTGAAATTGTAGTGATACTATCGTATTACGCGGATCTACCACCAAGCGGTAACAACGCATGGAGCAACTGTAGAAGGAGCTGGAGCTCTCTTGCTGTTTTCCACCATATAGGGCAGGGCTTCGGAATTTCCCGTTGATGGATTCCTGAAAGAATTTTAACAAACGCCAAAACAGGCCGGACTCCATATGCCGCTGCAAGCCGCTAAATACTGCTACACACCTTAACATACCACCATATACTGCTATATCCCACCATATGCCGCCAGATACTGCTGTGAACATATACAGTTATAAACCGCTCGTGACGATGCCAAAAATCTCGGCGCGCAGCCCACGGAAGAAAACTATCGTCTAAATTCTACTAGCTATAGTCGGCAGTTATTTCTCCCATCTTCCTCCACCCGACCCAACCCCCACTCTCCCGTGCACCCACCCACCTCACTCTCCCGTCACTACAACTAGGCCAGGACGTTACGCGCTCGTCTTCGTGTGTGTGAAATCATTCCAGACATCCCAGCGGACGCAGCCTAGCCGTGGCGTCCCTTAACGCGCCCTTAACACGTTCAACGCGAAACACGAGTATACTCGTTCAAACCTGCAAAACGCACGGCCACGAAACACGAGTATTCTCGTGGCAAAAAAAATTAGGTTTTTTTTGCACGTTTACTATATTGTATAGATGGCAGGTGCTGTACACTTAGAAATTCAACAGCGTCAGTCTATACACACCAGTCGTAGATGACATAATTTATACAATTATTTACAGTTGTTTGGAACGTTATTTTGGGAGTTTTAGGGACTGAGGTAATGTTTTTGGTTCACCACGCCAAAGGGCGTTTCACAGGGCGTTTGTTGTGAAGTTGTTTTGATGTCTGAGAGTTGTGTTTGATTTGATTGATTACGGGTGATTGATCACGGGTGTTGTTTTGATGTCTGAGAGTAAGTTTATATCTATATTATACTAGCCACTAATTATAAATAATTTTATAGCTGGTTAAGCCTGCCAAAAACATTTTGTGTAATAAGTGACTAATCGGGGAAAACGCGAAAGTCTCAGCACAGAGCGGTAGGTGCATTGTTAACCAGGCAGCGTTGAACGTGTTTAAAGAAACGCCCCACGCCTCTTATCGGTTATATAAAGAAAGAGTCCCTCGCGACCCACGAGAGAGAGAGAGAGAGTCCGGAGCGGTTATTTAGAAAAGAGAGTTCGAGTATACCTCGGCGAATTTACGATCTCGCTATTATCGCGCGTATAGATAGTAGAGTATCGTATAGTATAGTAGAGTATCGTATAGTATAGTATAGTAATGAGCAAACCCTCGACGCGCCATTGAAAATTGATGCCAGAGAATGTATTCGTCTAATTTCATCCGGTCTCCGCTGAATCCAATAACTTCTTCCAGCTGTCATAATTTCGAGCGGCTCAGCAGAGCAGGCACCGAGCGAGTGCAAAGCACCCGGGCGATAAGTCCATCAAATGACCGCCAAGAAATGCCAATTATCCTCCGACAGAAATAATTCCTATACACGCGACTATGCGGAGTCGTGATTGGAAAGAGCACTAATACGAGAGAATCGCGCGCGGCAAGAGAGAAATTGTTGCTTCTCCACGGGTTATATATATATATGTTAATAAACCCGATCGATGTTAACAGAACAATATATAACAGACGATATTTTGATGTTATATGACGATGTTTCG
>NW_014578560.1:52957-55098 GCF_000485595.1 Priapulus caudatus
GCTGACTAATAACACGGTTCCACGGCTAATATATATGTATAATTACGCGTCCCAGTGTGGATATTTTATAGGTTATATCCATAGACATATATAGAGACAGTATATATGGGCCAGTATATTAATTTTATGGTTATCTCTCTCTTTCTCTCTCTCTCTCTCTCTCTATATATATATATATATATATATATATATATATATAGCATCTTCAACATTATCTATACAGGATTTTTAGCAATATCTAGAGCGTAATTGTTAGCGGAATATGCGCGCGTGCCTGGCTGACAGACGTGTGCACGGCGTCTAATCATGCCAGTTATAGCAGTAATCCGCGGCAGGAGAAGAGCAGTCAGAAGCAAACGAGCAGATGAAGACAAACGCGCGCGCTCGTCGGCGCATGCATCTAAAGCTATTCAGCCTTAACGAGTGGCTGACAACATTGATGGGGGAACGCTGCTGGAAAAGTGGGGTGGAGCTGGAGGTGGAGGTGGAGGTATGGGGAAGGGAGACGCGTGGGGTAGGTAAAGGTGGCGGGGAGGTAGAGATGGTGGGGTCGAAATATGGGATGATAGAAGTGTGGGCCGGATAGAGGTGTGGAGGTGATGCATGGAAGGAGAGGGGAGATATATGTGGAAGGTATAGGTGTTAGGTTCCTATTTCGCTGCTTCTCTTTTTCCTCCTTTTCATCATCATCATCATCATCATCATCATCATCATCAGCAGCAGCAGCAGCAGCATCATCATCATCATTATCATCATCATCATCATCATCATCCTCATCATCATCGTCGTTATCATCATCGTTATCATCATCTTCTTCTTCCTCTTCTTCTTCTTCTTCTTCTTCTTCCGCCTCTTCCTCTTCCTCTTCTTCTTCTTCTACTACTTCGTCCGCTTCTTCACCCTCCTCCTGCATTTTCCTCCTCGTTATATTCTTGTTCCTACTACTCCTCCTCTCCTGTCTTTCTTCTTCTTCTTCTTCTTTTTCTTCAAGTCAATGCGGGGGCTGTTGCAAGTTTATTATATGTCCACATTAGCACCAGCAATATTGCAGATTATCCTTTATAATAGCACCACGCATCCCCCTTCTCTCTCCAATGCTAGCCGAGGCAATCAAACATGGCCGCTACAGACATGGCTGTAAACATTGTTGATGACGTGTGCAGCCCAACGCTACACCAACTTAATGTCGGTGCGTGCAGGGCTCGTTTGTTGCATGCGAGGCGTAGGAAGAATATTATGAGAAATAGACATACTGAAATAATTTAAAGGATAATATAAATAATACTATCGTATGAATATATCGGTAGGATATATTCAATTGTGGTACAAACAAAGGTGGTGCCTCGTTCGCGTCTCATTCGCCACAGGGTACATTAGCAGGGTCTATACTACTATGCTGCACAAATCCGCATGCAAACCAATAGGATAAATTTACTTCTGCTGCTTTTCTTCTACTGTCCCATTCTAGCCACACAGTGCATAAGGATCCAGAAAGGGAAACAAGACCCCGTAGAGGTGGTGACGTCACCGTGTCTGTGGTACCACGCAGCGAGCACGTCATCTCCGTGGGGCGCTTACCGCCAGCCTGCCACTGCAGGCGATAGCCACCATTCACGTTGCACTGATGTCCATGTTTACTAATATGCAATAGCCGCACTCACTAATGATAACTCTAATAATTAATAATTGCTAGTTAGGCACCTCATCGGTGCGAAAACGGATCATTGATCGTCTGCTTTATTTTGGTAACGATTTCTATCAGGAAAATGCGTGGTGAAGCTGTGTCTCAAGCAGCTCTTTATGCGCCAATATGGTTGCATATCGTTCGTATGTGTCAGATTATCGTATGCAAATCTCTCTCTCTCTCTTTCTCTCTCGTCCTTTCTCGCATTCTATCTATCTATCTATCTATATTTCTATCTAGTATCTATCAAACTATTTATATATCAATCTATCTATCCATTCATTCATCCATCCATCCATCCATCCATCCATCCATCCATCCATCCATCCATCCATTCATCCATACATCCATACATCCATCCATCTATCCATCCATCTATCCATCCATCCATCCATCCATCCATCCATCCATCCATCCATCCATCCATCCATCCATCCATCCATCCATCCATCCATCC
>NW_014578560.1:55301-57856 GCF_000485595.1 Priapulus caudatus
ACACACACACACACACACACACACACACACACACACACACACACACACACACACACACACACACACACACACACACACACACACACACACCTAACCAGCCAGGCGATGTCATCGCCTGATGCACACGCGACATTCGCGAAGTGTGCACAATCGCGTAACACACGCACACGCGCGCGCTCAATAATATCTCGTGCTCGCTAAATGTCACAGTTTGCATGTGTCTCGCTTTTAAACGCTTAGGAGATGTTTCCGCACGAACGCGAGGTGGCCGTTGGGATATATAAAAACATGGGTTCTTTTCAGTAGGACGTTAGAACGCACGCTGTGACAACATACCGCTTCAACGTCGCCAAATACAGCCGCTCTGTTAAGAATATACCATCAAGGATGTTTATAATGTCTCCTGTCTCTATCATATGCGTAGCTTTAGCTTGTTAAGGAAGACTCCTGACGCTGTCTTGTGTATATATACTGCTAAGGATATGTACTGGTTCTCTGATTGGAATAGATCTATAAGCATATCTCATGGCTCTCTGGTTGGAAGAGATCATTAAGAATATCTCTTGCCGCGTAATTGGGTATTGAATTGGACGGAAAAAGCGCGATGTAACTGCGACAACATTTGATAAAGTAGCGTGGTTTATAGTAGTAATTTATTCGAAAGCATGAATGTGCCCGCAGGCCGTTGCGACGGGGACAGTAATCTTTTCTATTCACTTGCAGTTTTGACATCATAATCCGTGTGCGTCCAACGTAGTATGAGTGAATTATATGGGTCGCATGTAAGCTAGTCATCAAATCGGTTTTTAATCGCAAGTAATATCAACATTAATTGTATTTCTACTCAGAGACAACATGTCACTTGATCGAAATTTTTGTCCAAAACAAAATGGCGGATGTTTGCGTTGCGCGTGTTAGAAAATCACGAAATAATTTGTTCGCGAAAGACAGAATAGAATAGTCATTAAGGATTTTTCTTTGCACGGGGGGGTTAATTTCTACATAGTAACCGCATTTCGTTTTCATTCGACAAATTAAAGTACGAATAACTAACAATAGCACCATGCATCAGTCAGGGGTAGTTAGGCACGTATAACGATTACGCCTTCTACAGGTAGATGCACTCATCTGGTAAGTCAACGTACACATATTTATGTATTAACGAACCTCTGTTAGCGCCAACTATACGGCTTTCTTCATATCTACGATCGGTGATCAATACGGTACGTTCATACTAATTATCGGGGCGTTTTTATCTGTGCTACTCCTCGTGCTATATTAACATACTGAAGAAATCCCGATTCTAAGGAATACACATATGTATATATATATATATATATATATATATATATATATATATATATATATATATAATAGATGCGACGATGGCGATGACGTATTTTCATCCAAGCGGAACCACCAGCGGCGCTTATTTGCCGTAAGTAAACGCTAGGAATCATCTGCGTGGAATAACAGCAGTCGGCAGATGATTCATTGTCTAAATCAATCCGCATCGCCGGTCGCTGCTGCGCAGCTGCTGCCTGCCTGCATGCGTGCCTGCCTGCCTGCCTGCCTGCCTCCACCGCCGCAGCCTAGCGTAGCTAGCGTCTCTTTATTCGCAAGCATTAATTAGTCTCATTACCGCCGATGACGTGCCGCTTGCTGCGCAGAGGACATCCGCATATCGCACGCCCTCTGGCGGTATCCGAGCATTCTCGAATGGCGCCTCCGGAGGCGGTTCCCAGTAAGCCAATTAACTCTCGCTCCGATCTATGCCAACAATTGTTTTTTATAGAGTGGCAAAACGTGCATGCTAAAAAGATGTAGCGGGCGGTTCTTGGCGTCGAGCGACTTTGTCCTAGATTCCGATGAGCTGCGAGTATATACGCCGTGAAGAAACCAATATGGGAGCGAGTGCACGTGCGTGCGTGCGTGCATTCGTCCGCGCGAGCGTGCGGGGGTGCGTGCGTGTGCGGTGCGTGCGAGCGTGCGTGCGTGCGACAGTGGGAGTGAATTGCATATAAACCGGCAGGTACTCGTGTATTAATTAGTGGAAAGAGCGTGCGTAGCAGAGTAGTGTAAACATTCAGAAAGTCGCGTTGGCTGGGTATAGCTACTCTCTGCTGATTTTGTAATTGTGATTATTTTGAGTGTCGCTGCGTTGTTGTTGTTGTTTGGTACATGGAATAATGATTTACTCTGTCATTGTGAAACTATTTGTAGAGGGTATCGGGGTTTTGAATCTTGTTAGGGAGTCGAATGCTGGTCCTTAATGCAAATGTTCGACTCATGTTGCCTCCAGCTCCCTTTATTCTCATGCACTCTTCAACTCTTTCTCTCTCTCTCTCTCCATACCCCCCACACACACCACTCTACCGCTCTTTGGCGGTGGGCTTCAGGCGCGACGCTGGCTGCGATGGCGCTTAACCGCGCGCTGAGTGCATGCACGAAAATTACCAGCTTACATTATTCATTAAAACTAATAGCGTCGTGCATTTCATTTTCATGAATGCCATTCGATTCGAATCACGGCGACGAGTGCTTGGTCATTTTTT
>NW_014578560.1:58947-60168 GCF_000485595.1 Priapulus caudatus
CGTCGTCGTCGTCGTCGTCGTACTCTCTCTCTCTCTCTCTCTCTCTCTCTCTCTCTCTCTCTCTCTCTCTCTCTCTCTCTCTCTCTCTCTCCCTCCAGCCTCCACACACCACTCTGCAGCGCTTTGCAGCTGGGCTTCAGTTGCGACGCTGGCTGCGATGGCGCTTAACCGCGCGCTGAGTGCATGCACGAAAATTACCAGCTTACATTATTTATTAAAACTAATAGCGTCGTGCATTTCATTTTCATTAATGCCATTCGATTCGAATCACGGCGACGAGTGCTTGGTCATTTTTTGTCATAATATAGTAATTCGACCGTGATTATAAGAGCTCATCTAGACGTCAATGCTGTATCTCATTCCACCCCCCTCCCTCGCCACCCACGCCTCACTCCGAGTAGGTGTACAACCAGAGATTGCGCGACGGCAGTAGCAAGATCACCGATCGGAGGAGGGAGAGGGGGGGGAGCAGCTAAATTCACATTGCGATTAGGGGGCTAAAAACAAATGCTACTTAAAACCGAGGGTATACCGATTTTTTTTAAATTTTGTGAGGATTGCAAATAATATTGTTTCTTGGGCGTTTTAGCTTAAATATGATGAAATATAATGTAATATAATATAATACAATATAATATAATATAAGTATTGTACGCCCTACATTAGATATTGTAATCATATTTTTAAAGATTTCCCGACGAGATGCATGTGTTTTACCTGGCGGGGAGGGGCTACAGGCTACGGCCACCTCCACCTGCTCCTACCCCTGCCACCCACGTCTCACTTCTATATCTCACGTATAAGTGTGATGCGTCTTTAATAAGGAGATTTGTGTAATTAACACGGAGGAAGAGTGTCGAGAGACTAAGTGCATCAGACATATCATCTCTCGGCTGTAAGTTACTATATACGTCTGCTTGCATGTTATGATGTATTAAGAGAGACTCTCCGACTAGGATCGTGTGGTGTAGCGCAGGTGCGCGTGCATGCACGCGTGAGGTAGGTTAGTGGGAGGTGGGGGTGACATTACTATAGAGATAGAAGATGACACACTCACGCGCGCGTACGCACTTACAGACACAAACTTACACTCTCTCTCTCTCTCTCTCTCTCTCTCTACACACACACACACACACACACACGACACACACACACACACACACACACACACACACACACACACACACACACACACACACACACACACACACACACACACAC
>NW_014578560.1:60178-69257 GCF_000485595.1 Priapulus caudatus
TGTGCGGCGTGTGCGGCGTGTGCGGCTGGTGAGAGCAGGACCTGGTGTCCTTCGCTTGTTGCCTTGGCTGTTACTAAAATAACCTATGACGTGATCTGCTTACGTTTAATGACCCGTGTCGTTGGGTTTTATACTAGATTAAATCATTCGATATCTACGTCACTACACTACCCTCGCACTTTCAATAGTTGCGAAACATAATCTATGGAGAGCAACGTATAGAAACATATATAAAATAGATATATCTTGATACCGCTGCAGCATTGAAAATTTACCGTTACACACACAAAAAACTTTATCGTTATACTAATACTAATCGAGAACAGTCGAACTATAATGCTACGCTATAAGCGCAACTAACGCGTAATTTAAAAATAAAACATTCGTGCATCATATAACAGCAATCATACAAAATATCATGAAGCGTTACTCGAGAAACAGTGAATAAAATCAGAATCCATATTTTAACTAGTAAATATACTATTGTCATCAGAATTCAACGCTATCCAGTAGATTACATAATGCTCTTCGTAATGCGCCAATTCTACTGAGGTCTCGGCATGGTAAGATTAAAAGATCTGGGCACAATTATGGCATAGGCATCTCATCAGGGGATTCTCTTAGTGAAGAAACGATACAAGGGATACAAGAGATAAAAGACTATGTTCAGACTCTTTGTAGGGTGTGTGTTTAATATCGTTTACAAGCGAGCTCTCATGGCTCCATAGTGTACAAGCGAGCTCTCATGGCTCCATAGTGTACAAGCGAGCTCTCATGGCTCCATAGTGTACAAACGAGCTCTCATGGCTCCATAGTGTACAAGCGAGCTCTCATGGCTCCATAGTGTACAAGCGAGCTCTCATGGCTCCATAGTGTACAAGCGAGCTCTCATGGCTCCATTATCATAATCATAAATCAGTATAACTATATTCAGTGTCTGACATAGCCTCTTTATCTAGAAACCTGTGTCTTATCTCCATCTATCTCATTAATCATATCTAACGTCTAAATTCAACAACCACTTTGCCTTGTACAGGTGTAGGGAACATACTTAGCGGGACGCACTGGTATTAGATGAATGTACCTAGAAAGTAATATTTGTCGCACAAACAGAGCATTACCCAAACTACTTAAATAAAAGATAGAAAGCGTTGCACTTACATATTACCAAGCATATCGTAGCTTGTATTATTAGCTCTTGATATTACTCATGATGAATTGTTGCTGCCGTAGTGCAGAACGCTGTGTCGTTGCAGAGCAAGGAAGATCTAAGAGTAAAATCACACGGTTAAGCACTACACATACTGTTTGGCAATCTGCTGTTTGTCACGGCGCCAGTATAGAGTGGCTCGATATCAATCGTTTAATACGAGAACAGTACCGGTTGCAATCAAACATTGTGCGCTTAACAAACAGTGGCTAAGTAGAACATGCTATAAAGCTACATACGTTGCATAATTATACGATGCATAGACAAGCAGCACACAAATACCAATAGTTTACATATCGTTTATAAAGTGTAAGGGTCTGGGTTAGGCCACATACGCGAATGCTGGCGGCACATTTGCCGTCGGTTATGAACGGTGTGTTGCTGGGGGGGGGGGTACACCGCGTCGGTGCAGGTGTCACATTGCCGTGGGTGGTGAATGTGCTCTTCGGGGGGGAGTACACGCGTCGACTGGCAAGGGCCAGATGCGTTTTCGGCTCTTGCTGGAACGTGTGTGGGGGGGGTTACACGCGTCGCGTTGCAGGGCACATGCGTTGTGTGAACGTGCTGTGGGGGGCGGGTACACGCCGTCGGTGCAGGGCACATGCGTCGGTATGGGAACGTTTGTTGGGCGGGGTTTAACACGCGGTCGGTGGCAGGGCACATGCGTGTGTATGGAACGTGTTGTGCGGGGGTACACGCGTCCCGGTGCAGGCGGCACTATGCGTTGCGTTTGAACGTTGTGTAGGGGGGTACACGCGGTCGGTTGCAGGCACATTGGCGTTGGTTATTGAATGTGTGTGGGGGGGGTTACCACGCGTCGGTGCAGGGGCACATGCGTTCGTCTAGTGAAATGTGTGTGGGAGGGTACACGCGCGGTGCAGGGGCACATGCGTCGCGTCATGAAACGTGTGTCTTGTGGGGGTACACGCGTCGGTTGCAGGGCACATGCGTCTGGTAATTGAACGTGTGTGGGGGGGTACACGCGTCGCGCGTGCAGCGGGCACATGCGTCGGTATGAACGTGCTTGGGGGGGGGTTACTACGCGTTCGCGTGCAGGTTCACATGCGTCCGTATTCAACGGGTGTGTTGGGGGTACACGCGTTCGGTGCAGGGCCACATGGCCGTGGTGTTGGAACGCTGTGTGGGGGGGTACACGCGTCGGTGCAGGGCACATTGCGTTGGTATGAATGTGTGGGGGCTACACGCGTCGGTTGCAGGGCACATGCGTTTGGTGTGACATGTGTTTGTTGGGAGGTAACACGCGTCGGTGCAGGCGCACATGGCGTCGGTATGAACGTGAGTGGGGGTACACGCGTCCGCGACTGCCACGTACATGCGTCGTATTGAACGTGTTGTGGGTGGGGTACACGCCGTCGGTGCCAGGCGCAACAATGCGTCGGTATGAACGTGTGTGGGGGTACACGCCCGTCGGTGCAGCGGCACATCGCGTCGGTATGAACGTGTGTGGGGGGGGTACACGGCGTTCGGTTTGCAGGGGCACATGCGTTGGTTCGCGCTTGATGAACGTGGTGTGCGGGCGGGTTACACGCGTCCGGTTGCAGGGCAAAATGCGTCGGTATGAACGCGTGTGGGGGTACACGCGTCTGCGTGACAGGCACATGCGTCCCCCGGTATGAACTGTTTGGGGGGTACACGCGTCGGCTTGCAGGGCACATGTCGTCGTATGAAACGTGTGTGGGGGGGTACACGGCGTCGGTGCAGGGCACATGCCGGTTTGGTTATTGAATGTGTGTGGGGGGGTACAACCACGCGCGGGTGCAGGGGCACATGCCGTCTGGTGTTTGAATGTTGTTGTGGGAGGGGTACACGTCGTCCGGTGCAGCACATGCGTCCGGTATGAAACGTGTGCTGGGGGTTAACACGCGTCGTGGCAGGCGCACATGCGTCGGGTACTGAACGTGTGTGGGGGCGGTTAACACGCGTCGGTGCAGGGCCAAAGTGCGCTTGGTATGAATTTGTGTGTTGGGGGGGCTTACAGCGTCGGTGCAAGGGCACATGCGTTCGGTTTGAATGTGGTGTTGGGGGCGGGTACACGCCGTTTCGTGCAGCAACATCGTCGGTTATTTGAAACGTGTGTGGCGGGGGAGGGTTTACACGGCGTCGTGCAGGGCACATGCGTCGGTCGTATGACGGGATGTGCGGGGCGGTACACGGGCGTCGGGTGCAGGGCACATGCGGTCGGGTATTGAACGTGTGTGGGGGGGTGTTACCACGGCCGTTCGTTGCAGGGCCACGATTGCGTGCGGTATGAACCGTGTGTGCGGGGTACACGCGGTCGGTGCAGGGGGCACATGCGTTATGCTAATAACGATGTGTTTGGGGGGCGCGTACACGCGCTCGGTGCAGCGGGCACATGCGTCGGTCATGAAACGTGTGTGGGCGGTTACTACGCGTCGGTGCAGGGACATGCGGTCGCGTCATGCAACGTGGTGGGGGGGGTACACGGCGTCGCGGTGGCAGGGCCCACATGCCGTCGGTCTATGAACGTGTCGTAGGTGGGGGGGTACACCGCGGTCGCGTGCAGGGCACATGGCGTTTGGTACTGAATTGCTGTGATGGCGGGGAGTACACGCGGTTCCCGGTGCAGGGCACATGCAGTTGCGTGTTGAATGGGTGGGGCGGGGGTACACGGCGTCGGTTGCAGCGGACATGCGTCGGTATGAACTGTGTGTGGGGGGGTACACGCGCTACGAGTTCAGGGCACATGCGTCGGTATTTGAAACACGTTGGGTGGGGTGGCGTACCACGGCGTCGGTGCCAGGGCACATTATGCGCTTGATTGTGAATGTGTGTGTGTGTGTGGGCGGGGCGGCGTGTACAGCGGCGTCGGTTGCAGGGGCACATGCGTCGGCGTATGACGATGTGTGTGTGTGGGGGGGGGCAGGTACACGCGTCGCGTGCAGGGCACATTTTGCGTTGGTCGTGAAATGTGTGCGTGTGGGGGGGGACATAGCGGTCCGTGCCAGGCGCACCATTGCCCGTTCGGTATTGGAACGTGTGCGGGGGGGGGCGGGTACACGCCGTCGGTGCAGGCGCACATTGGCCGTTGGTTGTGAATGTGTGTGGGGGCTAGGACGCCGTCGCTGTAGCGGGGCACTATTGCGTTCGGTGTGAATGTGTGCTGGGGGGGCTTTACACATCACCACACAGAGGACACAAACACAAATATACACTAGACGCGCACGCACTTGCACCCTCCATTTAGAGAGAGAGAGAGGAGAGCAGAGAGAGACATCTGAGAGAGAAGAGCTGAGAGAACGAGAGAGAGAGAGAAAGAGGGAGAGAGAGCTGAGAGGAGAGACCCGGGAAGGAGGAGAGGTAGACGAGAGGAGGAGAGCAGAGAAGAGGACACGGGAGAGCGATGAGAATGAAGACGAGACAGAAGAGGGCAGCAGAGACGAGACGATGAGAGGAGAGACGATGGAGAGAGAGATGGTGAGAGTGAAAGAGGATAGGTGGAGAGACGAGGAGGGGAGAGAAGGAGAACGAGGTGACGACGGCGAGCGAACTACAGGTGAGATGGGGGAGACCACAAAGAGGAGGATGAGGAGGACGGAGGAGAGCGGACATCGAGGAATGAGAGGAGAGGACGACGAGAGAGAGGAGAGACTGGCGATGAGAAACGATGGAGCAGACTCGGGTGCTGTCGACGTGGAGCAGGGAGGCTCGACAACGAGCACGCGATAGAAGAGGAGGAGGTGAGAGATGGTAGAGGAGGGAGGAGAGAGGAGACACGCAGGACGGAGCGGTACTGAGACGACGGGACGGAACGAGGAGAGGACGTAGACTGACTGGCCGGAGCTGCGCGGACTCGGCAAGTTCGTTCAGGCGAGCGGGGAATGAACGCCTCTTAAAGGAGAGCGGGAGCGAGAGGAGAGAGAGGAGAGGAGATAGAGGCAAGAGCGGAGGGACGGGAACCAGAGAATCAGGGAGGAACGAGAGACCGAGGTGAAAAATGAAAACGATAGGAAAAAGAGGCAAGAAGAGAGGAAAAAAAGAGACCTTCACTACTGAGAAGACGACAACAAAAAGACAATAGAGGAGAGTAACTCGGTACGACACAGACGTTGAGGCGACGCGAGGGAGACGAGACTAAGACAAGAATAAAGAATAAAGTGAGACGGAGTAGGAGGGAACACAGAGAAGAGAGAAGAGAGAACGGGAAGCAGCGAGAGGAGCGCCTCCCGTCCCTGACGCGTCGGCTCTCTGAGAGCTCTACGCTCGACATCCGACATCCCTTCCAAGGAGACCGCATCCCGAATATAGAGCGTCGAGAGCGACGGAGGGACGTAGTTGGAGGGGCCCGCGGAGCAGAGAGAATGAAGAGGAGACGAAGAGAGATAAAGAGCAGGAGAGAGACGATGAGAGTGAGAAGCAGGTCGAGAGAGAGAGAGAGAGAGAGAGAGGGGGAGGGAGAGCATAGACGAGAGAAAGAGCAGCCAGCCAGAGAGAGAGAGAGGAGAAGAGGAGGAGAGACGCCCCATGGATCGGCGCTCAAACTACCCTGCCGATAGAGAGCGAGAAGCAGAGAGGAGAGAGAGGAAGACGCAGGGCACGGGGCATACATCATACAATATTATGTCACAGACGAGGAACCGGGCTTTTTTCACGAATACGGCTGACTCTTTTAGGTACTCCCCGCCAAAATCCCAGCACTCCATCAGGACGTATTCCTATTTTACATACTTACACATCGATATTTCTCGGTGATTACTATAGATTTCACAACCACGTGGTATTTCAACATGGCGTTGAAAAAACTTGCAAAATACCGGCCTGTGTTGCGAACCTAACTTCATAAAAATTACTTACCTTTGGGTTGAATGTACACACTTGACTTTAGAATAGTCTTCCGCTTTGATTTTGAAAGGTCCCACTCTGGCCGAATTTTCCACCCTGGCTGGGAGTCAATAGCGCTCACTGCATATCGTGGCGGTTGTTTGTACCTCAACTCTAGGTTTTTAACGGCTAGCGTTGATGCCTTGTCCATCCTTTGGTTGTATGTTCCAGGCGTAGCAACAACGAGGCGCCTCTTATCAGCGTATGAAATTGTAGCCAAGACGCTTCAAAACCGCTCTATATAGCGTCCTCCAGGACACAAGACAGCTGTCAAATGCAAAGAGCTAACACCAAGCAATTTACGCTTTTCTCGTTCGTACCGTCACCTCTACTGTTAGCAAAACAACAAACGCCTAGACGCCGCAAAGATGTCTAATATCGTTACACAACTCAACTCCCCATATACGTCGGTTCCACCAACACCACACACACACACACACACCCCACCACCCCCCCCCACACCCACACACACCACACACACACACACACACACACACACACACCACACAACACACACAGGGCCCGCTCGGAAGGAATTTTTAAAGTGAGTACGTTTCAGTGGGGGTCTGTAGGTGAAAACCCAGCGGTGGTTCGAAGGGGCAGACAGGCGTTACCAAAGAAAGAATTTGAATACGGGACAGGGAAACGATGCAGGGAGCGGAGCGAGCCGAAGCGGGCAAGGAGGCGTGTGGGTGTTCACTCCCACAGTTAAAGGAACTTTTGAATTTGGCGGGCTGCAATATCATGACAATTAGCACACTTTAATGTGATTTTTTTATCCTATTCATTGTACTGCAGGAAAAGGACAAAATTCTCTTCTATAGAAATTGATGGTTCAAGCTGGCAGAACTTCTTCATACAGTTGCATTTCAGTATAATTGAGAAATTATGGATTCAATATTGCGTTCGCTTAAAAAATGAAAATGTGCTCGAAGTTAGGTCACCCCATCTAGCGCCGGAATCCAGGATTTGTGGATGGAGGCGGCCAATAAATCGAAAATTTATCTGACAAAGCAAAGAGAAAAAAAGAAAAGAAAAAAAGGTCATCAGCAATTTTTGGGGGGTGCCTTTTGACTTCAAATTTTCTATGACAAGCAGCAATAAAAAAAAAAAAATCGAGTTTTTTCGTTTTGGCTGACTTTCCCCTTCCCCCTTGCCCACCCCCCTGGATCCGCCCCTGACCCCATCCAAATAAATTAGATGGGTCCAAATAGACCCGCCAAAAAATGCCGTTAGACCCTGGTTGTCATTGAATTTTACCAGAGAAAAAGGCGGGAAGAATAGCTGTTTCCACAATGCATCGTTGTGTCGTATAGGCCTACGTTGGATTGGAAAAGCAATTTTTTTTAAATTGATAAAGAGGTGACAAAAAAACGGACAGCTGAAAAAAAATCTACATAGGCCTAACCTATAAATAGGAGGTTCTTCACGGCTCAGGTGGACGAGCTTAATTTATCACTTTCTTGTAGGATATTTATTTTTAAGCATGCGATTGCGATAAAAAAAGTTTTGTGGCATATATGCTTGTTTCTTCGCCGTTTATTGCTGATATGCGTTTCAAATATGGAAAAAAAGGCAAAATCACTTCCGATGTTTCGTGTTCTTCGATTAAGCTTGGTGATAAGCCTTACGATTCAGCTTATGATCATAAACATTGTTATCAACCCTCCACCTTCCTCTCTTCTTTTCTCTTTTTCTTTTTCTTTCTCCCTCTGCTCTCTCTCTCTCTCCTTTTCTCTTACTTTTCTTTCTCCTCTCCATCTCTCTTATTTTTAGGCTGAAAAGTTGGTACGGTCAATCCCGTAACCAACCGGTAGCGGCTCCGACGGGCCTGCACACAACACATACACACACACAAACACAACACACACGGCACACACCACAAAAACACTCACACTCACACCACACACACACACACACACCACACACACACAACCACACGCACACACAACTCACACCACACACACACACACACACACACACACACACACTATACAGGCAGGCAGACACCACGCGACAACACACACAACCACACACACACACACCACACACACACACACACACACAACACTCACCAAAACACACACCACACCACACAACACCACACACATACCCACAGCACACACAACATTACACCACTCATACAACCACGCACCACTTCATTACACACCACACACACGCACACCACACACACACACACACACACACACACAACACACACACACCACCACACCACTCACCACACCACACTCACCATACACTGCTGCTCATTGGGAGTCTATAGTCATTCCGCACACTTCACAACAGCACTATTATCCGAAAATGATAAATTTTTCTAAGTTATTACGACGATCTACGCTTTTCGTTGGAGGCGCCAAAATTTGCACTTTCTGGAAACAACCGAACCGGCGTAATGGCCGGGGACGGGGAAAATATTTGGGAACAATAGCGGTTTGGTTCTGCCATTTGATCGGCAACACTATTTTTCAGCGCCAATCTGCTGAGCAGTATTTAGCCATTGCCAGGCTTAGGCAAACGCGCGCCATCCCCACAGGTCTCTTAGCATCTTTATTGAACCTGTTGATCTCGTTTAGCCCAGTTTCGCAATAGACACGGTTCACATGCCTGCTCACCTTTTACGCACTAAGAACAGGTACGACTGTACAGATTTAGGGTTATCAGAGAGTACGGAAAGCAAGGATGTTTATAGTATAGCACTGATCTACAAGCAAGCCCATTCCGACGAGAGCAAGATACGCACGCCACGCACACACACCACACACAACTACACACACACACACAACACACACCAAACACACCACACACACACACACACACACACACAACACACACACACACACACGACACTCACGAACATGCCATTTAGGAACGCATGGTTCCCACTTTACAGGACAGCGATGGCAGGCCACAGGGTTAATAGGTACATAATCATAATCATCCATTCATTTATTTCATTCATCATCATCGTCATTTCTCATCGTCACATAA
>NW_014578561.1:0-6316 GCF_000485595.1 Priapulus caudatus
CAGTAACATGGGTCCATCAGGCAGTAACATGGGTCCATCAGACAGCAACATGGGTACCATCAGGCAGTAACATGGGTCCATCAGTCAGTAACATGAGTCCATCAGGCAGTAACACGGGTCCAACTATAACTAGCCTGAGTCCAATAGACAGCAACATGGGTCCAGCAGGCAGTAACATGGGTCCCTCAGTCAGTAACATGGGTCCATTAGGCAGTAACATGGGTCCATCAGGCAGTAACATGGGTCCATCAGGCAGTGACATGCGCCCAATCGGCCTGTAACGTGGGTCCAGCAGGCAGTAACATGGGTCCATCAGGCAATAACATGGGTCCATCAGGCAGTAACATGGGTCCATCAGACAGTAACGTGGGTCCATCAGACAGTAACATGGGTCCATCAGGCAGTAACATGGTTCATCAGGCAGTAACATGGGTCCATCAGGCAGTAACATNGTATGTATGTATGTATGTATGTATGTATGTATGTATGTATGTATGTATGTATGTATGTATGTATGTATGTATGTATGTATGTATGTATGTATGTATGTATGTATGTATGTATGTATGTATGTATGTATGTATGTATGTATGTATGTATGTATGTATGTATGCATGTATGTATGTATGTATGCATGCATGTATGTATGTATGTGTGTGTATGCGTGCGTGAGTGCGTGCGTGCGTGTGTGCGTGCGTGCGTGCGTGTGTGCGTGCGTACGTGCGTGAGTACGTACGTGTGTGAGTGTGGGTGGGTTCGTGTGTGCGTACGTACATGCGTCCGTGCGTCCGTGCGTGCGTGCGTACGAATGTATGTATGTATGTTTGATGTATATATCAGGAGTCTATCAATAGACATTCATACGCATACATACATACAGAGATGTTTCCGTGCGTGCGTGCGTGCGTACATTCATTGCGTGCATTGTATGTGTATCGCTCGTGAAACGTAATTAACGCAATGTTTTGAGCTTATGAGTGAACGAGCGTACACTCACTTACGCACGCACGTACACATTGACAAACCGACCACAGACGCAAACACATCAACTTCACGCACGCACCTGACCTACACGCGCGCGCACACACACGCACACACGGAAACATCTCTTTATGTATGTATGTGTGCATGTAACAGGTATCGGCGTCGTTGGCAACATTCTGGTGTTGGCTGCTGTGCTAATCTACAAACCAAATCCGGCAACATCTTTATCGCAGCTCTGGCCATCGCTGATCTTGGCGTCACTGGATACATCACACCTATGGGGATTGTAGGTGAGCTACACATATACTAAACCTATATTCATTAAATTCGCGAATTTAATGTAGTGCACAGTTTGAGTTGAATCGCGCTATATTGTTGTGGATTTAATTGCTAACGTTAATTCATTTCTCAATGTGTCTCGATAGTGATTCTCGATTGCCCAATCTCTAGTGTTATCGTAACGGTGTTCTTTATTCCGTCCTATAATAATCATGATATAATTATATGAATCTATGAATAGACTTGTAAGTTTCTTATACGGTTATGAACGCGTATTTGTTTTGATGACTGTGACGGAGGTAAATGTGAAGACGGTAATAGCATTTCATGCACTAACTCTATGATGAATTCTATTCTTCGTATCAGTTCATACTTAGTGTCCTTTAAAATTGTATTTTAATTCGATCTTCGTCGTGTTCGTTCTTACCTGGATGCCGACACTCATTGACATCCTCTTTGATCCTGACCACGACTGGCCGGCGCCATTATTTCTTTTCGTGATTTTTATGGCGCACTTCAACAGCTCCGTCAACCCGATCGTCTACGGCGTGACCAACAGGCAGTTTCGTGCTGGCTTCAGACACGTTCTGTGCCTGGGCGGGCGCGGTGAGGATCAGTCCGCTAGCGTGCAAAACACATTGCATGTTGGGTTGAGAGGCGGGCGGCTGACGCCCCGCAGCGGGATAGCCTTCACAGCTGCATCTAGCAACACGGTTACATTAAACGAAACGGTTCAGTATCAAAGTAGACGCCGAGTAAACGCTGTTCAAGGTAACCGTTGCCACGGTAACCGTCGTGCAGCAAGAAGCCTCTAAATAATTAATGTATCGTGTATGTGCGTACTTGAGTGCATGCATGTATGTGTGAGAGAGACGAAGGCCTACTACAAAAAATAACTATATATATGTGTAATGAACGGTGCGGTGCATTACCTCCGAGTGCAAATCGATTTTAGGCACAGACTTTTACGCACACGTGTCCGTTTGCGTGCGCGTGCGTGTTCGTGTGTGCGTGCGCGCTCGTGCGTGTGCGCGTGCGTGTGCGTGTATTAAACATTGATTGGGCCGATTTATCTGCAGGCATTCGGCCAAAATCTGGTCGATAGAAAATCTAGAGCCATAACTTCGTAACAAATATCACTCATAGTCCAACGGGATGTCCTGAAGAATACAAGAGAATATAATTATACAAATATTAACTAATTAAATATTATTAAAAAAAATCCTTCCTACGCTTTTCTACTGCAACCCACAACAACAATGCTGATCTGCCAATTAGCTAATTTTCGGCTCTGTTCTTCTTCAGGACGATTCCTTGGACTATAAATGATATTTGTTATTCGGTTATGTTTTTGGATTGTCAAACTATCGACTGGATTTTGATGAGATGTTGAAAACTCACACCCGTACGCTTGTGTGTCATAGATACGTTTCCGTAATTCTAGTCGGTCGATATATGACTTCGTTGCGCTACCTATCAGGAGAAAGCATTGCTACTGTAACATTGGTAGGTACGTTGTGCGTAGTAGTGACATACACTAATCCGCCTGCTAGACCAGGCCGCGCGTGTTATAGCTTGAATCTCTTGTGAGTTGTCACGTCCATATACCGAGCCCCGCGTTATTAACTTTTTACTTCATTTTTCATTGAGAACATTATACGTGAGATTTCTTACACTGTGCTTACCATCATTGTGAAAGTGGAAATTTTGTCTCGATAACAGTAACCTCTCAGGTCTGACTACATTCAAGAACGCGTTGAATATAATAAATTGAAAGTGAAAACGTCACCGTAAATAGTAAACGAAAAAAAATTATATCCAATTTTTCACAAAATGTAAGTGATGCTGTTCACTTTTTATGGTTAAATTGCTGCATTATACTTCCTATTGTGCTATTCCGTTCGATGTGAACAAACACTCGTGATTCATCCATAGCCCATAGCAAGTATTTAATGTCGTGATCAATATATGAAATCGCCCAGGTTTTTTGAATTTTTAACTAGTTGAGAAACAATCTTATCAGGTAAGAATTTGAAGATACATCTAGTACCGTTAGTACTTACTTTTAATGTTAAAAATTTGCAACAACATTTTTACAAATATACACCATAGAAAATTCGTAACGTAGTCATGAAATTGCACGTTTGCCTTGCCTCGAGTAGATAGTGTTTCGCAACGAAATTGCAAATGTTCACGTTTTGTCGTAAAATAATTGTGTGTGTGTGTGTGTGTGTGTGTGTGTGTGTGTGTGTGTGTGTGTGTGTGTGTGTGTGTGTGTACATTTATTTGCGCGTTGTGCTAATAAACCCGGTTGTACGATCGATTTTTCCTGTCTGTTTTGACACAGAGTTATGAGCCTACATTTTCCTGTGGCAATTTGTTCACAGTAATAACTTATTTTGGTTCAAAGGGCAAATGCACGTGCGTTTTGCGTTCTAAACAGTTTTCCGTGTGCAGTGCGTCATTGCCACAGCCATAGCTATAATATATACCCAGTACGGAAACAACCTCCGCTGCCACACACACCCCTCTAGCCAGAGCCCCGTATATATGATTTTGATGGAATCATACATTTCTAGAAAGTACAAACTCAACATTAGTTAAATATGGAAAATATTGATCCAAATTACTCACTCCATTTGTTATCAGGCGGCAAATCATTCAAACCTTATTGAAACGCGTTATATTATAGGGGCAGACGTACCTGAGCGCATGCCTAATATCTGTATCAATTTGTTGGAATTGCGTATTTAACATAGAGTATTATACTGCAAAACAGTTTTCCATTAAAAATTTAAAACGTACTGCCTCCCTACATAATAACATGGAGCCCACTAGTACTAATCTCAACAGTCGGAATATTTGTAGCATATATTGTAGCAGTAGGTCAGCGGTAGAGTCGCGCGTGAGAAGTAGATTATGGTGTTCCACGGTAATTTAAAAAATTCCTTAATATTTTGGTTCAAATTATACACCTGTAGTGAGTACATATTTAGAAAAAGGTGGGTGTGAAAATTGTTGATACTAATGACTCCTTTCAATAATTATCAGGTGGAAAATATTCCAGATCTCCTCGAGACGTGCCATAGATTATAGGGTCAGATATGTCTGTGCGCATGCTCACTATCAGCTAAAAGAAATCAAAATTTGTTAGAAATGTGTATTTAAAAAGCAAGGGGATTAATTAGGAATATTTTTCTCTAAAAATGTAAAAGCTCTGGGCGTGTCTTATAATTATAATAGGTGTAGCCCAATATTCTCAACATTCCTATTCTGTACATGTATCGCTGAGTATGGTCGTCGCTAGATAGGAGAAGGATGGGAGGGGATGAATTAGGAGTTTTGCACCTTACAGGCTAGGGCCATCTCCATATTATAAACACAGGTCTACTGATAACACTTTATTCCATAAATCTATGCAGAGATACCCCCTAATAATTTTTTTTTCAGTAGACCTTTGTTTATAATTAGGAGAGCGCCCTAGCATGTAGGGTACAAAACACCTACTTTATGCCATCGCGTTCTACCCCTTGCCTCCCCAGCCCTTCCCTCCCCGGCATAGATTTCTGTAATTAATTCTCATCAGTAGGCCTGTGTTTATAATTGGGAGAGCGCCCTATCCTTTTGGCTGCATAACTCAGCCTTCATTCCCTCCTGCCCTTCCGCTGGTATCCTTTGTCCCTCGCTCACCTTTCTTCTTCTTCTACCACCCCTCAGCTATCTTTCCTGCCGCCTTTCCTCAGTATTCCACCCCTCTCCCTTTCTCAACAAGCTATATAATATATATAGTTTTCCTTAGTCCGTACTGCACGCCTGAAACGGGGATGTGCAATATCTCCCGAGAAGAGTGATATTTTGCAAAGATTTATATGTTATAGGAGTTATATTTTGTAACGAATATGCATTTAATATGGATTAGGAAAATCTATGCTGAGATAAGCCATAACCATATTAAATGCATATTCATCACAAAATATAACTCCCCTGGCGAGATATTTCGCATGCGCTAACACACTTATTTAGGCAGATTATGTACTGAATGGTATATACAGCCCGGACCTTACATGCAGGGTCTTCTTTCTGTTTCTTATGAGAGATTTACTGATGGAATGTTATCATATAAATATATGCTAGGATAACTCCTCTTCATTTTAAATTCATAATTTTTGCTAAATATTAATCTTCTCGGCAGTTATTGCACATGCGCGAGCACCGTTTCAGGCGCAGGCGACAGAGATCTACATCCAAGTGTGGCTTTAGGCCATCTCGTCCCCCGCCGGTGGCCTTCAGCCCCCTGTAAGCTCACTCCGACAATAACCCTTCCGCGACCGAAAATAGTTCTTTTTGTTTACGTATTTTAGTAATGCTAAAACAAGTTACCATGGTATATACCGATTGTATTACCCATTGGCACAGATATAGCATTAAATATGAAAAACAAGACAAGCGCCAGTGCAGCACTCGGTAAGTTATTAGTAGCACGTTATAGTGTTGCCGGCGTTATATATGTATGACGGGAGTCTAAGGCCACCTCTATATAGAATTGTAATAATAGTGTATGATGGGGGCCCAAGGTCACATATTATTATAGTATTTGTATAACGGGGGCCTAAGGCCACCTATATAGACTTGTAATGATAGAATAGTGTATGATGGGGGCCTAAGGCCACATATATAGTATTTGTATGACTATACTATATAGGTGTCCTTAGGCCCTTGTAATAATAGTGTATGCTGAGGGCCCAAGGCCACATATATAGTATTTGTATGAGGGGGGCCTAAGGCCACCTATATAGTATTGTAATAGTAGAATAGTGTATGATGGGGGCCTAAGGCCACATATATAGTATTTGTATGACGGGGGCCTAAGGCCACCTATATAGAACTGTAATAATAGAATAGTGTATGATGTGAATATCTGCCGCCTGCATACGCAGCGGGGACCTTACATGTAAGATATTCCTCATATTTATTAAATGATGTCTAGTGAGGGAATGTTATCATATAAATCAATGCTAGGATAACTCCTCTTCATTTTAAATGCATAATCTTT
>NW_014578561.1:6326-10559 GCF_000485595.1 Priapulus caudatus
AAACCCTTGGAAGTCTCCTCCCAGCTGGGCGAGTTTCCCAGGGAACATATCGGCCCACACCTCACGTTAGCCCTTCAAACTAACTTTAGCGTATGGCCTTCTCCTGTCGCAATAAATCCCCATTGCCCGTGTACTCCGAAGTAGAGCGCCAAAACGATTAGGCGCTCTCCCTGTCACTAGGAATAAATGACCACCAGTCAAGTATAGTTACGCCTAGTTACGCCTGTTTAAAGCAACTCATATAAAAACCCTCCCTTAGAAAACACAGGGTCTTAGATCATCTTATCTTCTCCCTTTCTAATTTCCGACGTGTCGTGCGGCTTATACATATACTAGCCGTTGTAGCCATATAGTTAGCCACACCGAGTAGAACCTTTACGTGTTTTCTTCGAGCTATTTAAACGTCGATCACCTGATTTGTGCGCAAGTGAATAAAGACCATAAGTAGTGTTTCATTTCTTCTATCTCGTGATTAATTTATTCGCCTTGCGCTGCATCGGACACATCGACACCTTGGCTGACGATCCCCTTCAAACAGGCAACTATTCACGCCAGCACGATAACGAACAGGGTAATACACAACGCAAGAACAATAACACCATCAAGCAACGCCTATACGATCGCGAAGCTACACGGGACACGTACAGAAGTAGAACACCTGTACATTATTGGTGCCGTGACCAGGATCGTGCGGAAGGGAAAGTCAGCGGCGAGAGAGGGGACAGAAAGTAAAAGTAAGTGTTGATAAGAAACAGATGCCGCTAGAAGAGCCGTCCAGCAACCAGCGGAGCAGCGTAACGGCGAACCATTCAGAGCTATCAAACCTGGAGCGCTAGAAGCATCATCAGCGTCAGCGTAGCGTCAACGTCGGCAGAAGCAGCATCATCATCGTGAAGAGATCGTCGGCGTCAGCATCAACAGCAACAGCCGCGACGGTTGCCTTGCCATCGTCAACGTCGACTGCAGCAGCGGTAACAGTAACAGCCACGACGTCCGTTTAGCCATCGTCAACGTCGACTGCAATACCGTCAACAGCAGCAGCGGCCCATCGCCATAGGAACTGAGACTATAGCAATGCGTATATGCACACGAACACGCTGAAGCTATTCCTAGCGAAGAAGTGACCTCGCGGCAGCGGCAGCGCAGCCAGCGCTGGTACAGCGTAGCATGGACGCCGTGTCATGTAAGTACAACACTCATTAGTGCTCAGCTTGACGTAATGTAAAATGAATAGTAATTTTTAATATCGAGTAAGCCGTCATGCAGCTTATTGCCTAATCCTACCCCGCTATGAAGCCCACCACTACTGCCTTTCCATCACCTTGAACCCCCAATGACACAGTGAAGTTGAAGCGAAACTAAAAAGCGAAGATCCGATGCCGGAGTTTAAACGGAAGTTGGAAGAGGAAAAGGAAACGGAGGAGGAGGACTCTTCGAATTCACGTGGCTTCGCACAAGGACTCCGACCAGAGCGCATCATCGGCGCAACCGAGTCCAGCGGAGAGCTCATGTTTTTGATGAAGTGGGAAGGTAGCAATAAGGTAAATTGGGTCCCAGCCCGGCAAGCAAATATTAAATGCCCCCAAGTTGTAATCAGATTCTACGAAGAGAGAATAACCTGGCGCACGAATGATGAAGAACAAATTGAGGCATAACTGCGATCATAACTGCAACAGCAAGCAAACGGCATGATCAAGGCGCAGCGATCAAGCCGCCATTGCAATCACGCTACTATGTACCATATGCGTAGCCGCCACCGCGGCGGATGCAGATTCAACCAGCGACGCGGAGGCAGTCTACACGCTCTGCCTACCAAAATAGCACGCCGTGGCAGCAGCAGCAGCGAGGCAGCCACGGAGATGCAGCCATTCAAACAGTTTGAAAAGATAGATATTCTCTTAATAGGCCTATCTAGTAGTTAGACTTTTCCTGTGTAACAGGTATATATAATGTGTGAAGGAGGCGGGACGTACAACATGCAAGTGTACTGTCAACAACATGCAAACAGGCACGTACGTCAGTGACCGCAGGCAACCCATGCAAGGACGAAGACGTCGCTATATAGCCACAAAGGGGATCACACACCAAAGGCTACGAAGCAACCGCAGCCGCCAATGTCGTGTGCAGAGGATCCTGTGCACAAGGATTCATCTGCAAGTGACCTTGAGGCTCAGGGGCCGATGACGCAATCATCTACACCCCGGCGGAGGCAGAGAGTACAGCCACAAGCCTTGACATGGAAGAAAATTTGATGTAGGGTACGGACGGTGCACAAGATTCACAACCGTCCAGGAAAAGAAAAGTAGACGGGAATAAATCAGATTTCCAAGTAGAGACAGTGCTAACTGCACAGGGAAAGATAAATGTTATAACAACGGCAGTGTAGCGAGCAGAGCTAACTGCACACGGAAAGATAAATGTTATAACAACGGCAGTGTAGCGAGCAGTACTAACTGCACAGGGAAAGGTAAATGTTATAACAACGGCAGTGTAGCGAGCAGAGCTAACTGCACAGGGAAAGGTAAATGTTATAACAACGGCAGTGTAGCGAGTAGAGCTAACTGCACATGAACAGATAAATGTTATAACAACGGCAGTGTAGCGAGTAGAGCTAACTGCACATAAAGACAACGACGAGGAAGATGGGATAACGACGAACGTTGAGAGATTTACTATATCTCCTTCCATTGTGCCCCTACCCTACCACTCCGCCCCCTTCGTGAAGGCTTGAAATTAGCGCTACGCGTAAAGTTAGCACTGAGCACGCATGTGAGTGTTGTACGCGCATGTTTCACGGGGAACGCGAGAAGTGAATACGATGATCATTGGTTATGATTATGATTTTATCACTGTTGTACATGCATGCGATTCGGTTATGACTACCAAGATGATCATTGATTATGATTATCACTGTTGTAGCCGCATGCAATTTGAGTGTTGTACGCGCGATTTTAACGTTCAACGCGAGTATGGCCATACGACGATCATGACTTATGATTATTATTGCGTTATTCAGAGGTTTCTTTTTGGAACGGCGGATCAGGAAGATATCGATCGCCTGAATTCAAGAATTTCTCAATTCGAGTTGTCTCAAGAGGCCTTCCAGCATGCATTGGAGGATAGCCTCACAGTATTTAATCTCACGCGCACGCAGGTACAGCTGAATAGACAAACCCTTAACAAGCTCATTAATGGTACAAATATTCTGCGAAAATATTTGAATAGAGTCAATAACCGGCTGGACCGGCTTGCGACTTCAACCAGCAATCAGCTGCGAATTTTCGCACAACTTCAGTCCACAGTGGACGCGATAGAAATGGCATTGGGTGACGTTACAAACGTCATAACAACTATGGAACATGCACTCAGCGATCTGTTGGCAGGAACCTTGCCCATATCCTTGATACCTCCGGCACAGCTAAGAGATTTATTGCGTAGCATCAAGGACACTGTACCGGATTATTTGGCTCTACCAAGAGATATCGAGGGAGGTATCCTGTACTATTATGATTTACTCAAAACGGTTGTTGTTCCCACCGCAACATCCTTTCACATAGTCACCTTTCTGCCGTTGAAACACATCGGGCAAGTTTTTGATGTTTATGAACTTCTGCCAACTCCAGTATTTATTCCAAATTCAACTGCCCACGTTTATTATGACATCAAGCCGCAGTACGTGGCTTTCGCGCAAAACAGGGCGCGGTATTTCTACCCTAAAACAGATCGCATTCGAAAGTGTTTGGATTCCGAAAATGACATCTGTCAGTCTGCTTCAGAAATATACTATGTAGCCGGATCTTCTGACTGCGTAGTGGCATTGTTCCTTAATCAAGAGGAGCAGATACGTAAGCAGTGTACGCGACGCATTACTATTGCCCGGCAACCCAGACACCATGTGGCGTACCTCACTAACGGTCATTGGCTAATATCTCCCCAAAAGCCGTTTCGCCTGACAATCACGTGCCAATCTCGTGGTATCTTGCCGCAGGTTCATGATGAACTTCAGATTTCCATCCAACAAGTCATAACACTCACTTCCGGATGTGCGGCCCACTCCAGCGAATTCTCACTACCAACCTTCTACCACCATGATTCCCGTGTCAACTGTACATATGTACGTTTGTGCGTATGTGCGTATGTGCGTATGTGCGTATGTGCGTGTGTGAGTATGTACGTATGTACGTATGTACGTATGTACGTATGTACGTATGTACGTATGTACGTATGTACGTA
>NW_014578561.1:15539-25675 GCF_000485595.1 Priapulus caudatus
TATATATATCATATAGCTTGTTGAGAGGGGGAGAGGGGTGGAAGAAGGAAGGTGAGCGAGGGACAAAGGATACCAGCGGAAGGGCTGATAAGAATTAATTACAGAAATCTATGCCGGTGAGGGAAGGGCAGGGGAGGCAAGGGGTAGGACGCGAGGGCATAAAGTAAGTGTTTTGTACCCTACATGCTAGGGCGCTCTCCTAATTATAAGCAGAGGTCTACTGATAAAAGTTTATTAAGAAAATCTATGCTGAGATGCCCCATAACCATATTAAATGCATATTCATCAGAAAATATAACTCTTCTGGCGAGATATTGCGCAGGCGCTAACACACTAACGTAGCCAGATTGTCTACTGGCTGGTATACGCAGCGAGGACCTTACATGCAAGGTCTTAATCCGATTTCTTAAATGATTTAAACTGATAGAATGTTATTATATAAATTTATGCTAGGATAACTCCTCTTAATTTTAAATGCATAATCTTTGCAAAATACGATTATTCTCAAGAGATATTGCGCATGCGCGCGCACCGTGTTAGGCGTGCAGTGCCGTCTGGGGCAAACTTCATAATATAGCTTGCTGAAGAGGAGAGGGGATGGGAGACTGAGGAAATGCGGCAGGGAAGATAGCTGGGGGCGGTAGAAGAAGAAGGAGGCTGAGCGAAGGACAGGGGAGGCAAGGGGAAGGACGCGAGGGTATAAAGTAGATGTTTTGTACCCTACATGCTAGGGCGCTCTCCTAATTATAAACACAGGTCTACTGATAAAAGTTCATGAGGGAAATCTATGCGGTCTCCTAACTCCTCTGGTGAGATATTGCGCATGCGCTAACACAGTACCGTAGCCAGATTGTGTACTGACTGGTATATGCAACGGGGACCATACATGCAAGGTGTTCTTCCTATTTCTTAATTGAGATCTACTGATCGTATGTTATCACATAAATCTATGCTAGGATGCTAGGATTTTAAATGCACAATTTTTGCAAAATATTATACTTCTCGAGAGAGTTCTTCTTGTTATTCTTACTTCTCTTTGTTCTTGTTGTTTGTTCACAGCGGCGTGCGTGCGGTATACTTGTGTGTTGCAGAGGAGCGTTTGAACGGCATTTATATACAGAAAAATTATCGGCAATAATAGGCGATAGAGAGTAGAGAAACATTAAAACGTTGGTAGTAAATACATTTCGTGTTTTTTTACCATCATTTTATTGAAACGTTCCAAGTGCCTGTGCCTACGGCGGCCTGGCAGGACAGATGTGACGTCAGCCGCTCGTAATCGCCCACGGCATTTGTAATCGGAGCGCGGTATTTCGCATATGTTAGCCCACGTTGTAACATTACTACGTGATGATTCTGACAGATTATTATTAATACTAGAAGAAAATAAATATATCAATGATATATACAAGTGTGACTGCGTTATTTTGACATTTAAAAGCTGACACAAATTCTTTATTACTGTTAGTTCAACAGAGGGATACGGTTAGCACCCCCCCCCCCCACACACACACACACGCACACGCTCACGCACATTTCTCCATTGACGGTTCACATACTCATGATTACCTTTCTTCATAGATATTTCTCAATTCGCGCGCACACACACTCAACCACAATCACATGCACATATATGCTTTAGATTTATTTAAACCCCATTCCGAACGGAAACTCAAATGTACCCCGGCTATTTCAGTCGTGTGGTATTGCGATTAACGTAGACCATACTGTCAGAAAATGCTATATTATTTTTAAATAACTTACTAAAATAACGTGAGGTTTGCATAAAAGACATATGAACAATAGAACTTTACATTTTTAACTTTTGTTTCAATAATAAATATGATTAACTTAACAATTTAAATCTATCAGAAATACAACTTGCTTTATTAGTTTAAAATTCCTGCATATACATATAGTAACAGCATTAGTTTAATTATTGTATTTCCCAGTGTCAGCAAAGACCGTACATCGTGCATTGAAGATCACTGGCACCAGTATGTAGGTGCTGCCCCCTATACATCAGTGAGTTTATTGATGTCTGTGAGACTCCGAGAGCTGTTGTAATTTTGCGAGGGTAGTGGTCAACATAATTAGTAGCTATTATTTGCAGGCCCAGACAAAAATATTCTCTAGAGTGGACCGAATTATATGCAGGTGACTCATTAGCCGACACATTATGAACGCTTCCGTGGTTCCATTCGTGTCGGAGGTTTCTACTTCGGCCTTTGATCCTAAATCTTTTTGATGAAACGTCATAACACTCGTCATAACAATCATCACAACGATTGCAGGTGTACGGCGCTTAGCGTCGTGTCGCGTGTCGCAGTAATGCGTATGTTTCACTCGCGAACGTCTTACCTGCGGGAGAAACGGGTGTCTTCATGACAAAGCCTGCACGCGTGGCGTGATGATGCTGGGGGATTAGACTAGCAGATTGATTGCGCGGGTTGTCGCCGTGAAGCCGCTCTCTCTCTCTCTCTCTCTCTCTCTCTCTCTCTCTCTCTCTCTCTCTCTCTCTCTCTCTCTCTCTCTCTCTCTCTCTCTCTCTCTCTCTCTCTCTCTCTCTCTCTCTCTCTCTCTCTCTCTCTCTCTCTCTCTCTCTCTCTCTCTCTCTCTCTCTCTCTCTCTCTCTCTCTCTCTCTCGCTCTCTCTGCGTGTGTCTCTGTCTCTCCCTCTCTTTCTCTTTCTCTTTCTCTCTCTCTCTTGCAGAATCTAGATTGATGTTGCATCCGCAGCGTGATGACTGTTTACACGAAACCCGTCGCATGACTGTGAGCACGCATTTTTCTCATGTGTCTAGATGTGGACTCGTGTGAGCTTTCAGATGGAGAGAATAGGGCAAAGAGAATCAGATATTACCCCATCATAATTAAATAAGCGATTAATTAATTAAATAATATAAAAAAGTGAGTAGATATGCGTCGAATATAGTATGCGGACGAGCTTAGATGAAGATATGTAGGGACGCTATAGCTTTTCTACGTGGTTTGACCTATATCGGCTTTACATGTCCGTTCGTCTTGCATCGCCATGACACTGAAAACCGCACGTTTTTTTTACGGTGGTACAGCAAAAAAAGCCGCATGCGGCAGGACTTGATAGCATGACACTGCTCGTACAGCAATACGCATTACTGCGTGTACATGTTCGTGTATGCGCGATACAGACGCGTGAACGCGTGAATAGATCGCAATGGTTCACAGTGTATTCTACTGTCCTCGCCATATTTAAACTTCGACGCATCTGCAAATACGCGAAACTAGGTAAGTGGTAGGACGATAAACAGGCGGGGGGGGGCAAAGAATCACGACAGTGAGAAATACAAAGACCTCTTTCTGCG
This sequence comes from Priapulus caudatus, assembly GCF_000485595.1. Lineage (NCBI taxonomy): Eukaryota > Metazoa > Priapulida > Priapulimorpha > Priapulimorphida > Priapulidae > Priapulus > Priapulus caudatus. The sequence continues at coordinate 18,883 of NW_014578561.1, forward strand.
ACCTCTGTTGGTCACTGTCGCCGCCACGACGACGTGGGAGAGGGGAGAGCGACTTTCACTCAACTTTGCCAAAGTCAACACGACACCGCCCGTCTCATTAGCATTTTCATGCGCTTAGCCTGGCAATGAATGATAATAGGGTACTTTGTTCTGGCCTGTAATTTTCTCACCCGGGCGGTGCGAGCGACCGACGGCGAACATTTACATACTGCGGCATAGTTTCCCCCTTGTCGGCGCGTCTGGTCGCAGGAAATGCAAGTCGTTTTACTGCTGGTGTACAAAAGCAGACGGTTTCGACTTGCGTTTACTTGTAAGGAGGGGCAGTTTACAACAATTTCCCCTCGGTGTCGTCGCCGCGGATCCGTCGGTTATATGGGAGGGATATCGCCAAGAGTAGATAATAACACAATGTGTTATTATCTACTCTTGATATCATATGCGTGACACATCTACTCTCTATACGTACATGTTCGCAGCAGGGAATATATATATATATACGTGACATTACATAGATATCGTGACCTATGCGAGCGATAAATATATACATTGTAAAGCGATGCGGGTCATACTGAAGAATGTGCGTTATAGTAAAACATTGGTAAAGCGTCCATATAAATGGGATTTGATGCTTGCATTGACATGTAGACAACGCGGGAGCGTAACTATGCTACCAATATTCAAGAATGCGCGTGCTGTCATTAAATGGAACTTACTCCCCAAGTTAATTTAGCCACATATATACCGTGTAACAAAAACACAAGATGCAAATTCAATTGTTTTTGTTATATTAAAATAGGGCTAACACCGACTCGTACATGATTTCGTGGTGAAAACACAATATTTTAACCAAAAACATGTATATCTAACTTGTAATATACATGATTAATGCACCTTAGATGTAAGTAGTCTAAGTATATATAATAAAGAATGAATAATCCGTTCATATGATATCTGCATGATGGCGCGGGTAGGTATATATATATCGGCGACGGTTTCAATCGAGTATGATTTTTATTTCATATTTTAAAAATCCCCGCAGAAATTTTTAATATGCATTGCGCCATCGGGCGTCGTTCTCGATCGCAATCTAATTTTTTACAACCTTGTTATGGACACACGCAGCCACGCCACGCAGCGCCATGACCCTCACAACCAAACGCGAGAGACAGCAAAACTAAGCTCAGCCTGTTATCCTCCCGTTATCCGGTCTGCAATGTGTGACACGCGTCGCACACAAGGCAGCTGTGTGTAAAACAATATCGAAAGGCTTTAGGAAAAAAAACGACGCTCTGACCAGATCGGATGACCAGCTAAATGAAGGGGATTGTCAGTCTCATACATTCCAGATTTTTCCTTAGGGACGAGCGCTGGCAGTGTCGCGTGGCTCTCGCGTGCCGGCTGGCGCACCCCCAACTGTCAGCCTGCGATGTACATGTACATCCGTCAGTTCAGAGTTCAGGCTAAATCAATTTATCTTCTCTGCCACCTCGTAGATAGTTCCACCCATTTAAGTATATGATCTTTTAGGAAAATATCATTTTGCGCATCAACATTGTATCTAAGGTAAATTATTACGTTTAAATGGCGCAAAATTGGCGTGGAAACAGGTTTTCGAGAGCGTATCTAAAGACGCGTGCGCCCATGCACTGCGCCGCGCGTGGTGCGTGCTGCTGTGGTGTAACTTTTAATCCGAGCATGCGCACTCTGGCGGCATTCGCGTCAGTTGCTTTGACCGGGCTAAGCAAGATAACAGAGCGCAGCGCTTTCGCTTCTGTGTGATCAATCTCTGTGACAGACAGTATGTGTACGGTTTGTAGTTTGGAGTGTAACCAAAATGTGAATGGTGTATGAACTTTTTGTGATCGACAACAGCCCTACGGAGATTTTCGTTGATAAACTCGTGCAGTTGTTCAGTCGTGTACTGCTACTGAACTCTGGTTTCGACTTACTATAGATCTTCGGCGGCGTATGGAGTGAGTAATCGTTGATTCCAGAGCACTGTTGTGGTGATTGAGCGACTTTACAGTTTGGATACAGGCGAAGCATAGACAAACGCATGCTTGACTCGCATGGTAACTGACTATAGTTTTGAACAGGTATACGGTAAGTGATATCACGTATGACTAAGTCGCTGCTGTATTCGTAACATGGAGAAAATGGATCCGCTTAGAAGCACCCGGTCTTGCACCGCGATACCGGTGTCATACATGGTGTTGTTCACACTTCTGTTAATCGGAAGTACAGAAGCATCTTGGAGGTTTGAGATCCAGATTCTCGGGGTGCAAAATACCCGGGGAGAGCTGGCAACGGGAGCATGCTGTGGTGGAGAGAGGCAAAGTGATGGAATCTGTCCGGGGCATTGCAACACGCTCGTCAGTGTCTGTATCAAGCACTATCAAGCAGTAGTGACCCAGGACGGAGAGTGCATATTCGGAAATGGCTCGACGCCGGTCCTGGGTGGCAACTCGATTATTGTGGATCCAGCTGTGACGAACCAGTCAACCCTAATACTAAAGACGAAGTTTGCCTGGGCGGTAAGTTTATATAAATGGTTATATTGTAAACATTAATATGAAAAACATTCTGTCATTATAGCAATTGAGTTATATGCGTATTGATATTGACATCCATTTTCACTACTGTTACTACTGGTGTTAATACATTTTAGTCAAATAAAACATGGGACACTTAATTTGTAGACCTACTGCACTATGATCACTGAGTGTATTTGTGCAAAACCTGTACACACGCGCAAGCCAAGTGTTCCGCCTGTAAGTTTAGTGTTTAGTGTTCCACCTGTGTTAGTTTCTTGGAAATAGGCCAGTTTTCAGTGTTCAGCGTGTTCAGCTTATTCTCATTGTTTACGTCAAAAGTAGTCTAAGATAAGACTAGACTAAACTAGACTAGACTAGACTAGACTAAGACTAGACTACTTAAAAAGGTTAAGACTAGTCTATAAAAACATGTATAAACACAGCTAAACGGTGTCACCGACTTTATCTCAAGGAATCCACAGATATCATCAAGAGTCTATCAATAGACTCCTGATATCATGCTAGATAAATACTAACATGAATTTAACAAAGTCGGGTACAAATTCCTACTCAATCGATTGTATTTCTGCTATTTAGGGAAATTTATGTAGCTAAATGAATGTATGTAAATGAAAGTAGCAGTATGAATGTATTCTGATCCATTGTATGCAAACAATAACGAATTCACGTGTACATGTATGCGTGCTTGAAAGCAGTGGCAATCCTAGGAAAACTACACCCATCTAGGGAACCAATCTAATAACTTGTGTGATTCTCAGACCTTTCACTTGAGTTAAAATTGTGAATCTGAAATAGAGTTAACATTGTGCAAATTACAAGAACATAGTTATAATATCTGCGAAAGAAAAATTTATTATGACATGTATAAAAACGAAAGTGCCCATAAATCCCTTTTATATACAGTTAAGGCGGCAGACGTATTTTAAAAATAAATCACTCAATTGTGTGTACACTGTATGCTAAAACCAGTTTTCTAGCAGATTAGAATTATTCAAATTGAGTTTGCATATTTTTGTCACATTATTCTGCTCTCAGCTTTCTAAATGAACAAACATGAGCCTTTTGTCCATGTCTGGCTATATTGCTCAGGGCCCGATCTTGGCTATCGAGGGCCATAGACATTTCATTTCCTACAGAAGCAGGAAAAGAATTTGAATGCACGTCGGTATACGTGTGAGATGAATACAGATTAAAATTTTAATTTTATATAGCACCAGTTTGACGAAGCTTCGGACATGTATTCGAAATGCTTTGCCAAATTTGAAGAGCTCTGTAGGACAATTTCGCATGTATTACATTTACATTTTACATTATCCATCCATATGGCTGAAGTTTATGTTTAATAGTTCTAGTTAACGTAATTTAGCAGCGTGGAACAGGAGAGCGAGTAGGAAATGTGGTCAAGCAGGGTCAAACCAACAGTGACCTAACGCATTGTTATGTAATATTCTCGATAGCCGTACGTTTACCAGTTGAACAATAAATAGTAAATGCATGAAAAATGCCACGAGAAAAAATGGCGAGTAAGTGAAGCTGCCAAGGGTCTATGTCTCCCTGAGTACTGCCGGAACGTACCCTGGGTACGGTCCGGTATACCGGAAAGTACCCTGGTACTATCTAATATGCCGGACCGTACCTCGCCTACTCCACTAACGAGTCTAGGGAGTCGCCTACGCCTACTCCCTAACCCTAACTTTAACCCTAACCATATTAGATAGTACCAGGGTACTTTCGGTATACCGGACCGTACCAGGAGTACGTTCCGGCTAGTATCCAGGAGACATAGACCCTATCAGCGTAAGTGAACGCAATTATGGGTTACGATAATAAACAAGAGGCATAAAATCAAATCGCAGGTTCTAAAAAATTCAGTTTGACAGTCCCGAGGCCATGAGTGTGCTGTTTGTGCTGTAAAATTACGTCATAGAAATATGCACGTGGCCGCCTGTACTTAACTACGCGCCATCTTTTGCGTATACATGTTTCGTGTAAATAATTTAAGACACTAAATTATAATAGAATGATGAATAAAATGAGTAGCCATCGCAGATCCTTTAAATTGATGTAAGTTGCAAACCGTTAGACATGTACTGCGCATGTATCAAATCGGTTACAGTTTGTGCTGCAAAATTTGTGGTGTGAATTAATAAGGGTAAATTATTATGAATAAAATTAGGCGATATAAAAATGACTGACAAGCACGGACTTGCCACGCACCACACACGCACACGTACAGCACGCACGCACGGCACGCCACGCACGCACGCACGTGCAGACACAGCGAGAGAGGGGCAAGCGAATGAAGGAGAGAGGAAAGGGGGGGGCAGTAAGATTTATGTGGTAATCTTTCTGTTATATTTCATAGAAAACCAAATAAAGAAAACCGCATGACTGTTCTCCTCACCAACATAAGTAGTTGAGTAATAAGGCATACGTGCACACCGTCACTGCATTATACCCAGTCCATAACACGTACCATATACTTTTACGTTTTCGCGAAGTGATCCCCTTGCCTATACAACACGATAGTCCGCGTGTACAATGGCGGACTGAACCATATTCCCTGAACGTGTACGCTGGCTGGGCAAAAGCGTAATAATATTCGAGACATTTATCAAATGGCCGCGTGGCCACGCTCCAGCGACCAAGCCCATGAAATAAAACCATATAAGCACATGTCTTCAAAAAGCTCGACGCCAGCATTTGGTAACCAGGCGCGGTGAAAGGTATACATGTGCGCATGCGATGAGTGCACAAGGCAGCGTCAGTAATTCTTTTTTAAACAAAAAAGCCGTTTACTTTTTCTATATGCGCACTGTTGATCAGTGTGGTCACTCGATTAAATCTATCGTTGTTGGTCTATAACAGCAACATAATAATAGTGGAAATTTATAAAATGTGCTTATAATATGTGCACTGTTCATTCACGTCCGCAGTAGTAGTAGTAATAGTATATGTTTTATTGTCTGTTGTTGCGTGTATAGTGTGTAGGGTTGGTTGCGCATACAAGGGGATGCGCGGGGGCTGCGCAATACGGTTTGTACGTTCGTGTACATGTGTACAAACATCGATTATAAATATTTATAGTGTCAATCGCATCGCAGTTTTCATTCGTCATGCTCTCTGGCTCGCCCCAGCCGACTACCATTATTGCACGCAACATCTGCGCACACGCACTCGCTCTGCCCCGTAATACTTCATTAATTATACTTCATTAATTAGTCACGATGAGCTCTTTTTAACGAGAGTTAGAGAAAAAGATGTTGTGCGCAAAACTAGCCGACGATTACGCGAACAAAAGCGCGCGCCGGATTTTTGTTGTGGTATCCATGGAAATGCCCGCACCTGTCGTCTGCCGCGACACAATGCCAGCCCCCGCGCGTTAAGCATGTATGCATGATTGAACTGGCAAGAGCTTGATATATAATTCCGATCACCGCGTTCATTCAGTAATTCATCTCTTGATTAATATTGCGCGCGTTGGTTTCAAATTTGCATTCGCCACCGATCTTAGCTTGCGGGGATGTGCTCGCGTTCCCCCATCTCTTTCCACTAACCCTCATCTCTCACACACACACACACACAGCGCCCGCGACGCACGCACCGCAACGCACGCACGCACCACGCACCGCACACACGCACGCACACACACACCCTATCTTCCTCTTCCTCCCTCCTCCACGTCGCCAAATCCCCTGCAAAGCGTGTGTGCCAATCAGTGTCGTCAGTAGGGGAACAAGGCTGACATCGTTTGCGGAGGCTGGCATCGGGTCGTCATCCTTCCCGGTGGCTAGCAACAATGACGCTGCACCCCAAAAAGAATAGAAAAAATCGTACTCCTCGTCTGCTCTCCAGTTATCGATAGCACAGCGGCAAGCTGATCGATCAACACCAGATAGGTGATTGATTAATTGAAATTGATTGGGAGCACACTTTCCTCCGTGCGTGACTCACGTGGAAGTGAAAGTGCTGTGCTGTCTCGCTCTCATGCGTGCGTGTACAAGCAGTGCAAACGTGGCTAGGGTAGCATGAAAATATGTTAGCGTTGAAGCGTTGCAGCATCAAGAACGCACGGTCAGCTGTGTTGTTGTACGGAGTAGTCTTCGCGCATCACATGTGTGGATGCAGTAGGCGAAGAATCGACGATGGTAGCGTGCCAGTAGTAATCGTAGTAGCGCCGAGCATTAGCGTCAGTAGCAGCAGTATCATCATCGTCATCATCACCATCGTCGTCGTGT
>NW_014578561.1:26316-32089 GCF_000485595.1 Priapulus caudatus
TTGGGCCGACAACGAAGGAGCTGCGTATCCGCTAAGTAGCGTGAGGGGCAAATTTTAATAATATAATGTTGGTAATGACCGACTGTGGTTTCATAGCTGACTTGATGGGGAACGGCCTTTTCTGCCGACACCGAGGGTGATTAAGTCCCCTAGAGGGCGTAACGGATCCCTCTGTATAACATGTTATATAGTTTGAACCCCTTAAAACGAAGCTCGCGCTGATCGATACTTACTGCCTCGTTTAATTCGGCAAAGTAGTATGCGCTTTTTGACCGTCAAAAAAACGAGCGGTAAATTACCGTGTTTTTTTTCGGTTTTCGTTCTTTTTTCTTTTGCGAAAATGTCACTGACGAGGGCCTGTGTTGCCGGGCTAAGAGTTACGGTGAGTTCGTGTTGAGTTTGCTCTCATTTATGCATGTACCGTTGAAGCCCCGCCATGTCAAATTATTGCTGAAACTCTTTGCGGATTTTGGGCGGCGATGTTGCTTTGTTGTGTAAGCGTGTGTCGTGATGTCAGGTCGTTCAGAAATGTGAACGTGAACATTGTTTTGGCATCTATAGGTTACAGGTCTCGCATTGTTAGCACCCGCTTTTCAAATTTTTTGTATGCATGTTAATCATTTCAGTTCGCTAAAAACATTATGCAGGTCTATTAAGTTATGTAAGTCGTACAGATCATTCATCACAGCTTGTGATGTAATGTTTATGCGAAAACTTTAACATCAGCCCTGATTTTTTTTTGTTATTTGAAATATTGAGTGCCGCTAACATTTTTGCTCGAACGGTTGTATGTTCACATGCCAACATCCTTGACGGCATGTTGGCATCTTGAATGTATCTGAACTCGTATAGTAAAACGCATAATATATGTAAACGGGTCATCACTCATTCCGCCCCGGTAGTAGCTGGAATTGATTTACGATCATTGGTTCTGAAATTTGATCTATCTATAACTAGACGTCACGATGTAAGCTAGTGATTACGTGCTACGCATGCACGCCAAGTCAGTCAATCATGTCTCTCGTATATATACGCGTGTATGCGCGCGTGTGTATTCGGGCAGGTGTGTCCCTCCCTCCTCCATAATCAAACTATACGGCGTAAATCCAAAGACTCGATATACTCCCATCTTATCTCTGCTTGCGTTTATGATCACTCACGCTCGGAGGCCGGTATCCCTCAGCTGAACTGCGTGGAGCGCGCGTCTCGTACCGCTGCGTTGGCCGTGCGTGCGTGCCGCTGACGTGCTCCCTGCGCGTGCGTGCGTAGGCGATACACCCCTCCCCTATCTTCCTCCTCCCGATCCTCTCCCCACTCCTCCTCCTCTTCCTCATTCCTCCTCTCCACACATCCTCACTCCCCCTCTCCTCCCTCCTCCTTCCCATCCTCTTCCTCCTCCTCCTCCCTCCTCCTCCATCCTCCCTCCTCCTCCTCCTCCTCCTCCTCGCCCCTCCCCATCCTTCTCCTCCATCCTCTCCTCCTCCTCCTCCTCCTCCTCCCCATCCTCAATCCCCATCTCCTCTCCATTCTCCACTAACCAGACGGCGGAGCAAATTGATTACTGGTAATGCCCAGGAGCTGTGTGCGAGGATTGCGCGAGCGCCTTGCCCTCCTCGGCTGCGTATATATCTCGGCACTACGCTAGTCTCTCTATTCATTTAGCCCCACTGATTGTCGTCAGCGCTCGTATAACCCCGTTCGAATTTTGCTCGCATTGTGTTAGTGGCGATATTGAGACGTTCGAACTGTTACGGCGCGTAAGCTTAGTAATTGTCCCGCCATTGTTTGTCTAAATTAAAGTCATTACACGCTCACCAGTTTGGGCGAGGCGTCCTAGATAATTGCGCATGCAATTGTATTTGCAAATATGTATATATATTAATATATATATATATATATATTATATATTATATACTATATATATATATAGGTGAGTCCGAAATTTGCTAGTTAAAAACTGCTGTCGTGGGCGGGCGGAAACGAGGCGATGTTGTTAAGAACGAGTAAATACTCGAAAGTAATATAAGAAGTAATATAAGAATTAATATAGAAAGTAATGCGATTGTTTTCTCGGTAATTGAGTTATTTTTTTTTTGGGGGGGGGCGTGTGCGAACAGACAGCTCGAGAAATGAACTGAGAATGGTCCTGAACCGCGTCGGAGAGTTTTTTTCACCGCCGTGGTTTTTTTTCCGGTTCGTTTTACGCTAACTGGGATTTGAGTTGAAGTTGAACGCAAGGCGTAGCGATCTTTCTCGTATCATCGTTTCGTCGTGCGTTCGATGCTTTTACATGTATTACTGTTATCACCTGTATCATATGTTTACGCTACTGCTGATCCCACGGACGGGCTACCTGAGCGATTGCCACGCATTCAGCCCAGCGGCGTGTACCCGCGTACAATCAAGGTACAATCATTTTGTCATAAGCAGCTACGCGGTTATTCTGGTAGCGCCAATTCTCTACCCTATACTCGGGTTACAATTATTCGCGTGTGGCTCATGACGTTTAGGTAAATGTAATCGAATAATAACGACTGCGCAGCGAATCTTGATGCTATACATCGGCAATTATTTTCCCGTGTAACTTTACTGGCGATGTGCCAAACTAGACAAAAAAAACGCATTTGAACGAGCGACACTTTTGTGTGTTCTTTCTTGTACGCCAGAAGGGGAGCTGTTTTTGCTCTTCACGTTCTTACAGTGTTAAACAGAGGCTGAAACAGCAGGTGATCTGACCAGATGAATAGAGGAATCTGACTACCCATACCATCTCCCTGTAACAAAATGATAAAACAGTGAGGTTGGAATCGAGGATGGCATGAGTGAATACGAAGTTGGTGATTCAAACTGACAATCTCGCAACACGCGTAAATGTAGTTTCAATCCACTCGTTCACAACTTCACAGTACATATACGGAGTAGCTGTGGTCATATCCGAACCGAGGCGAGCGAATTCAGTGTAACTAGTAGCATATGACGTACCGCTCAAATTCAATTAATTTGTCTTTTGTTTGAACAGTTTTAACCGAATATGCGTCATCGCAATATCGTGCGGTTTACGCACTCGCTGAATACTACCAGGGAGACATAGACCCTATCAGCGTAAGTGAACGCAATTATGGGTTACGATAATAAACAAGAGGCATAAAATCAAATCGCAAGTTTATAAAAATTCAGTTTGACAGTCCCGAGGCATGAGTGTGGCTGTTTGTGCTGTAAAATTACGTCATAGAAATATGCACTGGCCGCCTGTACTTAACCTACGCGCCATCTTTTGCGTATACATGTTCGTGTAAATAATTTAAGACACTAATTATAATAGATGGTGAATAAAATGGTAGCCCATGCAGATCCTTTAAATTGATGTAAGTTGCAAACCGTTAGACATGTACTGCGCATGTATCAAATCGGTTACAGTTTGTGCTGCAAAATTTGTGTGTGAATTAATAATGGTAAATTATTATGAATAAAATTAGGCGATATAAAAATGACTGACAAGCACGGACTTGCACGCACCCACACACGCACACGCACGCACGCACGCACGCACGCACGCACGTGCAGACACAGCGAGAGAGGGGCAAGCGAATGAAGGAGAGAGAAGGGGGGGGCAGTAAGATTTATGTGGTAATCTTTCTGTTATATTTCATAGAAAACCAAAATAAAGAAAACCGCATGACTGGTTCTCCTCACCAACATAAGTAGTTGAGTAATAAGGCATACGTGCACACCGTACACTGCATTATACCCACGTCCATAACACGTACCATATACTTTTACGTTTTCGCGAAGTGATCCCCTTGCCTATACAACACGATAGTCCGCGTGTACATGTGCGGACTGAACCATATTCCTGACACGTGTACGCTGGCCTGGGCAAAAGCGTAATAATATTCGAGACATTTATCAAATGGCCGCGTGGCCACGCTCCAGCGACCAAGCCCATGAAATAGAAACCATATAAGCACATGTCTTCAAAAAAGCTCGACGCCAGCATTTGGTAACCAGGCGCGGTGAAAGGTATACATGTGCGCCTGCGATGAGTGCACAAGGCAGCGTCAGTATTCTTTTTTAAACTAAAAAAGCCGTTTACTTTTTCTATATGCGCACTGTTGATCAGTGGTGGTCAACTCGATTAAATCTATCGTTGTTGGTCTATAACAGCAACAATAATAATACGTGGAAATTTATAAAATGTGCTTATAATATGTGCACTGTTCATTCACGTCCGCAGTAGTAGTAGTAATAGATATGTTTTATTGTCTGTTGTTGCGTTGTATAGTGTGTAGGGTTGGTTGCGCATACAAGGGGATGCGCGGGGGCTGCGCAATACGGTTGTACGTTCGTGTACATGTGTACAAACATCGATTATAAATATTTATATGTCAATCGCATCGCAGTTTTCATTCGTCATGCTCTCCTGGCTCGCCCCAGCCGACTACCATTATTGCCACGCAACATCTGCGCACACGCACTCGCTCCTGCCCCGTATACTTCATTAATTATACTTCATTAATTAGTCACGATGAGCTCTTTTTAACGAGAGTTTAGAGAAAAAGATGTGTGCGCAAAACTAGCCGACGATTACGCGAACAAAAGCGCGCGCCGGATTTTTGTTGTGGTATCCATGGAAATGCCCGCACCTGTCGTCTGCCGCGACACAATGCCAGCCCCCGCCGCGTTAAGCATGTATGCATGATTGAACTAGCAAGAGCTTGATATATAATTCCGATCACCGCGTTCATTCAGTAATTCATCTCTTGATTAATATTGCGCGCGTTGGTTTCAAAATTTGCATTCGCCACCGATCTTAGCTTGCGGGATGTGCTTCGCGTTCCCCCATCTCTTTCCACTAACCCTCATCTCTTCCACACACACACACACGCACGCACGCACGCACGCACGCACGCACGCACGCACACACGCACGCACACACACACCCTATCTTCCTCTTCCTCCCTCCTCCACGTCGCCCAAATCCCCTGCAAAAGCGTGTGTGCCAATCAGTGTCGTCAGTAGGGGAACAAGGTGACATCGTTTGCGGAGGCTGCATCGGGTCGTCATCCTTCCCGGTGGCATAGCAACAATGACGCTGCACCCAAAAAGAATGAGAAAAAATCGTACTCCTCGTCTGCTCTCCAGTTATCGATAGCACACGGCAAGCTGATCGATCAACACCAGATAGGTGATTGATTAATTGAAATTGAATTGGGAGCACACTTTCCTCCGTGCGTGACTCACGTGGAAGTGAAAGTGCTGTGCTGTCTCGCTCTCATGCGTGCGTGTACAAGCAGGCAAACGTGGCTAGGGTAGCATGAAAATATGTAGCGTGAAGCGTTGCAGCATCAAGAAGCAGGTCAGCCTGTGTTGTTGTACGGAGTAGTCTTCGCGCATCACATGTGTGGATGCAGTAGGCGAAGAATCGACGATGGGTAGCGTGCCAGTAGTAATCGTAGTAGCAGCAGCATTAGCGTCAGTAGCAGCAGTATCATCATCGTCATCATCACCATCGTCGTCGTTGTCGTCGTCGTCAGTAGTAGTAGTAGTTGCAATGGTAGCGGTAGTAGTAGTAGTAGTAGTAGTAGTAGTATTAGTAGTAGTAGTAGTAGTAGTAGTAGTAGTAGTAGTAGTAGTAGTAGTAGTAGTAGTGGTGGTGGTGGTGGTGGTGGTGGCGGTGGCGGCGGCGGCGGCGGCGGCGGCAGCAGCAGCAGCAGCAGTAGTAGTAGTAGTGTGTGTGTGTGTGTGTGTGTGTGTGTGCGTGCGTGCGTGCGTG
>NW_014578561.1:35922-39344 GCF_000485595.1 Priapulus caudatus
CGTGCGTGCGTGCGTGCGTGCGTGCGTGCGTGCGTGCGTGCGTGTGTGCGTTCATGCTGCGTGAGCACACGTCCACGCGACGGCGACAACACCTCTATAGATATTCGACAAAATATCGCACATCTATCAGAAAGCCCCCTGCCGGCAAGCAAGCAAGCAAGCAATCATCGTATATGGCTTTACCGGCGTACGCGCGCGTCAGGTGTGGGCCAGTGCGCACCGTCTGCGCACGCGCTGGAGGGGGGAGGAGGATTGTGATGGGGGAGGGTAATAATGACAAGTACCGCCCGTAGTAATACTGCTTAGAGATGCACGCGCACGCCCCATGATGAAGACATTGAGCCCTCTCTTACTCGGGGCACACAGCTATGCGACAGCGGGGCATTCTCCTGATAAACCTGTCCGCGCAACAGTATCCTGTCAGTTTCAAAAAAAAAAAATCGTGAAATTGTGCGTCCCCCGATGAATGATCGGCTTTGTCACCCAGCGCAGCGCGTACCCGCTGATTTCAGATGGCGACCCGATTGTCACTATTATGCTAAACACGGCGTTCTAAATGTAAAATAGCTGCCTTATCTGATGGACCCCTGATTTTCCTCACAGCTGTCCCAATGCGATGATGTATCACCTCGCGAGGTATCCCCCGCCGTCCATTGTGCGTCGCCACAAAAAGACACGAGTTTTACGCTAGAAAATTGCCGCTCGTAAAAATCACCGGTTGTCTTCGGCTCGCCTGTTAGCCAGCCCCGCTGCCGTAGCTGGCGATGGTTCGGGCCGCTCGAGTAGTTGGCCCAGGGTCAAATATGCGCGAAAACCGCATTTCGGAATAATCTTCTAAGTTCTATTCGACGCTCGAGGTCGCTTTGCGCCAAGGTCGGCCAGGTTGGGTTGTGAACCCGACGTGAGAGGCGGGGACGCCGCTGACAGCCGTGCGGTGGGCGTGTAGTGGCTTCCCTCTACACGCAAGAAGCCAAGGTGCTTCAATGTACGAGTTTGTACGAGTTGTACGAATTGTACGAGTATGTATGAGTAGCGCGGGCGTTGCCATGACGACGCGTCCTGCGACGCGCTGGACATCGTGAAGGGTGGACGATGTCCTTGGACGCTGCGTTAGAGGACGTTCGTTCGTATACTCGGGAAGCGTTACGTCATGAGTGCTAGCTAACATGAGTATAGCGTCTATATACCAGGGCGGTGCTCAGAGCACGACAAGCGTATATAATATATATATAGCAGTGCGGTGCTCAGCGCGGTACTTGCGTCGCTAATGACTCGGTCAACTCAACACTTACCGCTCTCAAACAGTTTAGAAGGTAACCATGGCCACCAACAAGGGATAAAGTGCGCGGGTTATTATTGCGCTGGAAGTGAAAGATACCCGATATACCCGGTGCTTAGAAAGAGCACGGGAGCCGAGAGAGAGAGAGAGAGAGAGGAGAAGAGAGGAGAGAGAGAGAGAGAGGAGAGAGACGCCAAAACCGGGCTTTCCAAAACAAGCTCAGCAGCACACTGGCGGATTTTTTTTTGCAACATTTCGAAAATAAATTCGTGTGCGCCTTTATCTTAAGTGTGACTGTTGCTGGCAGTGCGGCGTATAGTAGACGTTTGTTGTGCCCGTGATTTGAAAGCTTTCCGCGTCGACGCAGAGTCAACAAAACTTTAGAACCCCAGTTGTTCGATTAGAAAGAGATCAGCGCGGACGGCGCCGCTGTCACGGGGATACCTGAAGGAGCATCGAGTCAGAGAGGCCGAGGATGCCGCGTGTCCAGGGTGCTTAGCGTGGCGCTGGTGCATTCCGGACGCCGATTGGTGTGGAGGAGGCGGGAGCGGGGAACAATCAAGTGCTGTTTGTCCGTGCAACACGAGGAGCGCTGGAGATGCGAAATAACATTCGTAGTGCTGACTGCGCTCGTGCCCGAATCATTAAATGCAGGCTGCCATATGCCGGCTGATGATTCGTCGGTCCGAGTACCAATTGAATTCGCAGTAGCAACGCTGCAATCCGTCCAGTATGTTTTGTAGTATACCTACGGCCCTGCGTTCTCGGCGTGAAGCCCCAAGGGCGTGCCGTCGCGTGCGGTGTGCTGCGCGCCGTGCTCGTCAGGGTAAACAGCATAATATTTGTGCTTGGACAGTGTAACGATCTACCTGGCACTCGACGCTGGCATTCGCGTACCTGGTTGTGGTCAACTGGTCAACACGGGGTCAGCAAACACGGATACACTCGTGAATACCCCTAATCTTCGGACAGCTCATCATCAGCGAGCTTTTGCGTGGGGAGCCGGGGCTTAATAGAGGCCGACGTCTCCAACTTACAAGCTCTCTCTCTATAAGAATGCGCGTCAGCCGGCACACATGCGAGGTGGCTTTCCAGGCAGGCTGGCGCGGTTAGCAGGAGTGGCGAGCGCATGCCGAGTATTGGTGTCGATCGCAACGACGTGTTGCTTCAGGTGAATTCAAGATGTGGAGTGTAGAGAGTGTTCGGAGAGGCGCGATAGTTAGCGGTTGGCGCGCCTACTCTCTGTATCGGCCTCTTCTCTGCGTCTCTGTCTGTCTATCTGTCCATCTATCATCATATCCACCTATCTATCTACTGTATCTGATCTATCGTGTCTATCCATCCATCCAGCCATTCATCATACCATCCACCATGCCATCCATCCATGCCATCCATCCATCCAGTCGATCCAGTCCATGCCATTCATCCACATCTCATCCATCCAATTCGATCCAGGATACATCCTCCATCCATGCCATCCGCATCCATCCTCCATCCATCCATCCCTGCCATCCATCCATCCATACATCCATCCCATGCCCTCCATCATACCGATAGCGATCCTGCCATGCCATCATCCATCCATCCATCCATCCATCCAGTTCACCATCCGCATCGCATCATCCGGCCATCCATCCATCCATCCCATCCATCCATGCCATCTATCTATCTATCTCTTTATCTATATGTCTGTCTATCTATCTGTATGTATGTCTGTGAGTCCACCTGGCTGTCTGGCCTCCTCTACCCACCACTCCGTATCGGCCTCGCTCTCTTTCTTGTCCATCTCTCTCGTCTCTCCTCTCTCTCGGTCTCCTCCTCTCTCTCTCCGATCATCAGTCTCTCTCCGATCTCTCGGTCTCCCTCTCTCCCTCTCCTCTCTCTCTCTCCTCTCTCGTCTCTCTCTCGTTATCTCTCTCCTCTCCTCCTCTCTCTCTCTCTCTCGTCTCGGTCCTGATCTTTCTTTGTCGCTTCTCTCTCTCTCCTCTCTCTCCCATCCCCTCTCTCTCTCTCCGCGTGTTTAAATATGATATATATATATATATATGTATATTATATATATATATATATCGACTCTTCCTCTCCCTCCTTACTATTTTTCTTCTCCTCTCTCTCTCTCTCCCGTCTCTCTCCTCTCTCTCAA
>NW_014578561.1:42314-47029 GCF_000485595.1 Priapulus caudatus
GAGAGAGAGAGAGAGAGAGAGAGAGAGAGAGAGAGAGAGAGAGAGAGAGAACCCAACAGAGTAGGGTTGTTGTTATCCTACTCTGTTGGCTTGCATTATTGCATCTACAGTACTACGCGTTTCTTTGGCCCTTTTTTATTGGCCCGCTATTCTCTCACGAGACCTTGCATCGAGCGAATACGCGGATTAAATGAATCTCTATGCGTACTGCACTATGTTTTTCTCTCTGATTGACGTTTTCCTTCCAGCGATTGTTTTTTCTACCATGGGTTTCATTTATAGACCCGTCGTTGGGTTTGTTTGTGCGCACGACTTCGCGCGCGCGCGCGTGTGTGTATTCCGAGCGTCAGCAAAACTCGCTTATCCCAGCATGTGCGCTGCTCTAGCTGCAGCTAAACACTGCATCCTTCCTTTCACTGGTCTTTTCTTGACCAGCGCATCGCTCCGGCGTTGCGAGCGGGGAGCTCTATCTTTAGCGCTTCACACAACTGCGCGCGCGGGTAAAATAATGGACGGCCTGTGCCATGCGGCGGTTGTGCCGCAAAACACATCTGTCCGCGGCAAGGACCGTGGAAAACGACACCCTGGTTAGCCTATGCCAAATTGCCCCTAGGCAGCCCCCAGCAGAGGGGTGGTGGTGCTAGTAGTAGTGGTAGTGGGGCGGCGGCGGGGGGGGGGGGACAACGCGCAGCATATGGGCAAAATTGGCTGAGCGCGGGTTAGATGGCCGCCGTCGGCGCTGGACGCTAGTCGCGCGCGGCGTCTTTCGAAGCGAGTGTCGCCAGTCTAATGTGAGTAAATTACAACAGATTGCAGTGCTGGAGCACGCCGTATGCGGGCGTACTACGGCGCGTACGTTGTCGATGTGTGTATACGTGGAGTAGCACCACGTGCCAGAGACCTGCGCGTGCAGCAAGCAATAAAAAAAACTTGGCGTAACGGATGAGGCAGCAGCCGTGATACGGTGATAGACGACCGAGACGGGGGAATTGAGACAGGGTAGAGCCAGCAGGAATAATAGAGGCTTAGGAAAGTAGAGTTGTGAGGCAGGGGATATGGTAGAGGGTTGAAACAGTATTGTTGTGACAACGTTGAGACAGGGGATATGATAGAAGGTTGCGACAGGGTAGAGACAGCAGGAATAATAGAAGCTTGAGACAGTAGAATTGAGACAGGCTAGAGACAGCAGGAATAATAGAAGCTTGAGACAGTAGAATTGTGAGGCAGAGGATACGATAGAGGGTTGCGACAGAAGGCTTGTATCAGGATTGAGACACAGCATGCGTGAGACAGCGATGAGGCATTAGAGACCTGACGAAGGGTTGAGACAGCATACGCGTGACAGGAATGAGGCATCGCATCCGCTAACGAGATGAGACAGCGGGTGTGGTACTGATGGAGAGGCTGAGGCAGATGTATGGATGCGGACCGATCTGAAAGATGCGGCGGCAGAGCGCGGGGTCATCCTGAATGCATACCGAGGATTCCAGATGCCGGATTAGGTTGCACTGAAATTCCAGCAGTTTTTGTTCTTGTCAGGCGCAGCCAACCAAATGGGTGCTCGTTTTGTTTGGGACCGCATCACATTTTACAACGGGTCTCATATTCAAAAATAAATTTGTTCGATTCTCTCTCGTGCGTGCTTTTGATGAAACTATCTATCTTACGCAGCTCTTATGACGGTAAATATCTGCGTAGGTCACATTGGATGCCTTTGCGGGAAGATTTCATCGGTTGCGAAGAAATTGTGACGTAATAACGACGTTTTCGAATAATTGCAAGGGTAGGCAATTAAGAATGAAATCACACGAGTGAGCGTCAGAACATCGCGCATGTGTACTGTCTATCGCGTCTCTCCCGTCCTCGCAGAATTCGCGTATACAGTAGGGTTTCAAACCTTCAAGGCGAAGGTTTCTTTTGTATTGGTTTTAAACTGAGCTGCTTGAACGCTCTTGAATTATTAAGCCAGTTGACTGAGCGCGAGAGAGGTCACCCTGGTAACCGTTCACACCCACAAATGGGTTTCCTTTCAATCGCCGATATCGGGCGATTGAGTTACCTGCGTCGAATGAATAAGTTATAATCTGCGAATACCACAGTTGAGTGGCGTGGTAAAATGATCAGTAAATGCATCGGAGAAAGAGAGAGAGAGAGAGAGAGAGAGAGAGAGAGAGAGAGAGAGAGAGAGAGAGAGAGAGAGAGGAGAGAGAGAGAGAGGAGAGAGAGAGAGAGAGAGAGAGAGAGAGAGAGAGAGAGAGAGAGAGAGAGAGAGAGGGGAGAGCGTAAAAACCGTAACCGTTCCACAGGAGTACGTTTACGTTCTATTGCTCGCACTGCTGTGTGAAACCTCAGCTGTAAAATAGAGCGATTCCGAACATTTCTCACTGCCATCCCTAGTTGATTCGCAGCGACATGGAGTCAGCGTAATGATAAAGGGAAGGTTGCGAGCGAAATAAGTAGTATTATAAATAATATAAATATAATATAGTTTTATAAATATATAATACGAGTCACGGAGTGTAGGGATTACCTTTTAATTGGTATCATCGCGAAATTCTTATCGCCTGAATATTTCCCCCGGATAAAAAAAATTCGATATGGTTCGTTGATGCCTAAACAGTCATCAGCCCCACGCTCGATGACATCTTCCTGATTATAAAACCTGTCCCGGAGAGAGGGAAAAAACATCGCTAAACAAACATTGTTGTAAAATAAATAAAGCATGGCATGAAGTTACACCACATGTCAGCTGTAATCAATCGTTATTAAGACATTTAATAAAAGCAGTAAATAAATAGTTAATAAATAAGTAAAATTTAATAAATTATTTTAAAAAGCAGTGAATACGACACGTGTATACGCAGTAGTGTTCGCCGTAAACATGCATATATATACAATATGCGCTGTCGGTATGAAAATTGATTTTTTTTGGGGGGAAAGAAATGATGATTTATGACATTAATAACCTCCGTGCGCAGTGCTCTCTAGCGCCGTAATAAACTTTGCCTCCTTCATCTAAATCATGCTCTTCAATATACGCATACTTACGTATTGCGTTCTGCTTCCCGTGGCGAGTGTGTCGCGTCTAGAAAAATCCGCTGACGCTGACGTTGACGCTGACGCTGACGGCGGATTTTGCTACTGCTGTGCATTCAGCCACCCGTAGAACTTTAGTAATCGACGAGAATACCGTAACAGTTAGCGCGCGTTGTCAGTCCGTTGAACTAATGTATGGCTTGTGTTTGTCGCGCGCGCGTGCTGAAACAGGCAGGATGCAGGTAATTCAGGCAAATTGTCAGCTTAGCTAGAAAAACCGCGGGGATGGATGGACCGACGCGTTGCTGAGCTGCTGTGTTTTGTCGGCTAACACTGAATGACATCGCGCGCACAGAGAGAGAGAGAGAGCTCGGGGGCGAGAGTGCGTTGTGTCTGTCAGGGGGTTATCTGCTCCGGTAAAGCATGAAAGTGCGAGAAAAACGAGACACGAGGGCACGAAGCGCGGCTACCGCACCCGCGCGCGTGCGTGCGTGCGTGCGTGCGTGCGTGCGTGCGTGCGTGCGTGCGTGCGTGCGTGCGTGCGTGCGTGCGCGTATGCGTGTGCGTGTGCGTGTGTGTGTGTGTGTGTGTGTGTGTGTGTGTGTGTGTGTGTGTGTGTGTATGTGTGGGAGGGTGCGCGCGCATGTGTGTGTGTGTCTGTGCCCGCGCGCGCGTGTAGGTGTGATGTGCGCGCGTATGTGCGTGCGTGCGTGGTATGTGTGTGTGTATATCCGTACGCGTGGTGTATGTACGTATATGCGCGTGCGTGCGTGCATTCGTGCGTGTGCGTGTGCATTCATGCTGCGAGGCGATATACCACGTCATCAGTCTTTCTTCTCTATCTGTTTCTTCTCTCCGTGGCTTTCTCCTGTCTCCTGAACAAAACCGCATCTATGTGGTACGAGCCCAGCACACTAACGCGTCGAACCCGACTTATTGCATCGGAACATGCCAAAAATGGGAAGGCACCTACTTGAATTTTGACGAAAGCCGTTTCGTGTGAGCAAGACGTGTTGATGTAAGCCCCGCATGTGAGAAATAGTGAGCGTAGAATGTGCGTCATCGAATGCCACGACTTTATATACCGATTAATCAATATATAACCAATCTAGATTTTATGACCAACAAAAACCACTTTATGGTGTTACCAAATCTCACGCGACGCAATACGAATCTTGGCGCATTGTCGGGTGACATTTCTCCCAAAGTCTTAAGACCTCGTTCTTATCTATTAGCCGTAGCGATAAGAAAGCTAATAAACGTAGCACTGCTCAATCGAACTTGAATTGGGCCGGCAGAGTTAATAACATAACAGGATTAATGCTGATCTTTTCGCTGTGCTTGCCCCATTCAGTTACAATACCATCATGCACGCATTCATCATCGATAGTTTTTGGCGTCTACGACCGCTGTCAAATGCCGTCGGTGCTGTCGTGGTGGGTGGGGAGGAGGAGGAGGATGAGGAGGAGGGGGGAGGAGGAGGAGGAGGAGGAGGAGGAGGAGGAGGAGGAGGAGGAGGAGGAGGAGGAGGAGGAGGGAGGGGTGGTGGTCGCCAGTGGCGTGTGTACTGTATAGAGAACGTGGACACGGCGGAGTCGGTGCGGTGCGTATTGTGTACGCCGCTGTGCGGTGTATTATTCGCGGACTAGTGTTACACGCACTGCGATGGAAGGAAATGT
>NW_014578561.1:47039-51781 GCF_000485595.1 Priapulus caudatus
GAGGAGGAGGAGGAGGAGGAGGAGGAGGAGGAGGAGGAGGAGGGGGTGGTGGTGCCATGGCGTGTGTACTGTATAGAGAAACTGGACACGCGGAGTCGGTGCGGGTGCGTATTGTGTACGCCGCTGTGCGGTGTATTATTTCTGGACTAGTGTTACACGCACTGCGATGGAAGGAAATGTCATTCACTCGGCACCTAATGTGTCACACGGGTGCCCGTGAATGTTTACGAGTGGGTGGGAAACCGCAACATGTTCTGCTAGCATCTATGACAAATACGACATACGCATATACGCTCTCCTATGACACTATTTGTCATAGGAAGAATCTTCCTATGACAAATACGACATACGCATATACGCTCTCCTATGACACTATTTGTCATAGGAAGATTCTTCCTATGGCAAAGATTGGCGAGTCAGCTTCGTTCGGCTTTACAGCTGAAATTCACTGCTTGCGTTCATAATAGCGCTCCTAAACTCCTATGATGCGCACAACACATACAACAATATTATTTTGTCATAGGAAGAATCTTCCTATGACAAATAGTGTCATAGGAGAGCGTATATATGCGTATGTCGTATTTGTCATAGATGCTATAGCAGAAAAGGCTGGAAACCTGTACGTATAGAAGTCGTCACCCTCTGTCGCAGTCTACCACCACAGTCTGCACGTGGGTGGGTGCGTGCGTGTGCGTGCGTGTGTGTGTGTGTGTGTGTGTGTGTGTGTGTTCGTGCGTGCGTGCATTTTCGTGCATACGTGTGTGTGCGTGCGTGCGTGTGCGTGCGTGTGCGTGCGTGTGCGTGTGTGCGTGTGTGTGCGTGTGCGCGCGCGTGGGCGTGCATGTGCGTGTATGTGTGTGTGTATGCGACGTTTGTTCGTTTCCATTTTAATCCTGTCGCATTTATCTTAGTTATTTATGCTTCGAATTAATCTTGAGTTTAATTACGATAAGTTTAATTTTAAAAAAATGGGTGACGGAAACCCTCTATTACAGGCAGCGTGTCTGTCAGCCTAAACACGAACACAGGCTTCGTAATAGAGGCGTGTCGTTAACACCTACCGTTCTTACATTGTCAAGACACTACACTTTCATCGTAATATAAAGGATGGAGGATAGCGAAATACACTCAACCTAGTTACACCTACTGTCGATCTATATACTAGCAGGGGATAATAATAATAAATTTGACAAATTTAACAATTTGTTATTATTACCCCCTGATACTAGGGAGGTTCGGATAGACCGCAAAATGAATCATATATCGTCGCATGGGAACGTATCCGTTACTAAAAAAATTAAAGGAAATGAAAAAAATACTCTTAAAGTCAATATTTGGTAGCTTATAGCTGACTGTCTTCTTTAATTGAAATCCGAATCATTCTCACTAATATGTCGCCAGGTGTCACTGTTTAATAATCATAATAAGGATGTTGTTTTTTTGCACCCTGAAAATATTATGCGTACTATTGTTGTCACTATACGCGCATTATTACTGATCAAGATATTTCTAATTTCACTAAAAGATATTTGTAATAAAAAAAGGTCAAGATATTTGTAATCTCCCATAAGTAAAGTTTAGCGGATGTGTTCACCGTCTGTTTCATTGACAGACCGAGAGAGAAAGAGAAGGGGGAAGGCAGCAACCCGTGGTTTTTGAGTTTTTGTGTGTGTGTGTGTGTGACTCGGCTCCGGCGTTGTAATGAAGAACTGTTATAGCCTCCTGGGCAAAAATGCTTGCCATCAGAGAAGCGTAGAGTGTTGGACAAACATAATATCCACTCTGCAGTTTGCACAGGGCATGTGCTGTTAGCAGACTCAGCGTTGCCGCTAATGTTCTGCGCTTTTTCGGCATGGAAGAGCAGCGTCCGTGGTCTCTCGCACGCAGTCAGTCGTGCGCGCATGCTCTACTCTTTTTCGGCATGGCAGCGTTAGCTTCGCGCTCTCTCGCGCACACAGTCAGTCGTGCGCGCATGCTCCCGCCCGTGAAACGCACGATGTGATTCCCCAGTCAAAATAATATTGTCTTTGTTGCGCGTATTGCGGAATTGACAACACCTTTTGCAACGAGAAGAGGGGAAAAAAACTCGCTGGGAGCTCGTGGAAGTGGATGGATGGCGTGATGGCGTGTATGTACCGGCGGATTGAAATCCGAACAGGTGGCACTGTATTTGCATAGGCGGAACGAGATTTTAAGTCAAGATAGTGACTCGAGCGTGCATTTTAGATTGACTTTGTAAACGAGCAGTCACAGAGATGCTTCGTTTGCTTTACGGAGGCTGCATGGCGTCAGTGCCGTACCGTTCCGTGTTCATCGTTACGTACACGCAATGCAACGCGTATATAACCATGTGATGTAAGATAGCACATGTACGCATTGCTCTGTTTATCGTTTCCTTCGTAAGCGAGATGAAAGAATTTGATTTTTTCCAAAATGCATCGAATAAAATACGACGCCTGTGAAATCGAGTGACGTATGTTTTGCTTGCCAACGTAAAAAATTGTGTTCTGCGGAGCAGTCGAGATCCCCATCAAACTCGGTTTGATCAACTTTCTAACAAATGTGCGTAATGCTACAGCGTTATTTAGCATAAGCTTTCCGTAGCTTGTTGTGCTTGCATAAGTGGCGGGAACAATCAATCAGGCAATGTAAACAGACAATGACTTTATGCGATAACAGTTTCACTAATAAGGTCTTCAAATATTTGAAAAAAGGTGAGCACACTGCAGGTGACCACACAGCAGGGCTAATGGAAGATAAATTCGAGAATGGATCATAATTATGATTATCCACAATACCCGCGCAGGTGCCGATTTATTTACCCTACATAGTTTCTGGCTACACATAACGTTTTTCTTCGCAAGTGTATATACAGTGTAGATCACAGGTAGGATCGAGCCAGCGCCGCCAAACAGGTGGCCGGTCGGGCCGACATCTTGCGGTATCGGGCAGGTTGCCGGTCGCGCGCGGCCGAACACTTTCGACCGCCCTTTGTTGACGCGCTCTTCGTTCCCAGGATTTCGGAAGAAAAATCTCGGTGATATTCTCGCGTCGGCGCGCGCCCGCGCGCCGGCGAGCGGTCACGGGATATTCGTGTGGCGGCGGCACCGAGATGAAAGAGTTAGCTGTCGTTAAGCTTGGCGCGCGCGGGATGTGCGGTGAATGTCTGAGGTATAGGTCTTTACAGCGCACCGCCCGCACAATTCCAGGCGTCCAAAAGTAAAACGCTGGCTATTTGGTCGGCACGTCCGTACGCCCACGTTATATATATATATATATATATACAGTTCTATGTAATATATATATATCTATTATATATATATATATATATATATATATATTACTTATTATACATACACTGCCGCACGCACGCCACGCACGCCACGGCCGCGCGCACGCACACACACACACACACACACACACATGCAGGCACACACATATGTATATATATATATATATACGTGAGGCAGTTTCAGTTCAAAGGTGGGCGGTAATCATTGAGGTGCACGTAATCGTGTTAAGGGAGACCGCATCTATGACCGCACGTACGTAGAGCGTATTACCGTCTGCCCGCATGCTCATTCCTGCTCCTAAGCAACGCCAGACGACGTCGGCCCGCCCGTTAAAATAGCGTCAATGGATTTTTTAAAGGGAAATCGTAAGAGGATTTCAATGAAGCCGTTACGTGGGTCAGCGATCCCTGTTGTAGAATGAAAATGTATTATGTTGAATGAAAATGTTGTATAATTTTGAATGAAAATATTGTATAATGTTGTATATCGGAGTACTTGGAGTAATAAGCTGACTCTTATTGCTTATATATCTGTCAGCTTATTACTCCAATATCGTAACACTATGTAGCGTAATAGTGTGTGTGAGTAGGGAGTGCGACTGCGTTGTTGCGACGCAGCTCCATCTGGGATGCGGTCACGCGCACACACGCCCTGAAGATCGCACAAGAAAGATAGGTTAGCATTTATTGAGTCTGGTTAAACCCCTGTCTTGCCCGAGTCTCAATAGTACAAGCCTCAGTCTCAATAGTACAGAATGGTACATCTGTCGTTGTACGGTCTTCCTTCGTGCAGTATTTCACTCGCAAGCATCCATGGTCGGTTGCGAGGTCACTATATTCTATACGCCATATTGTTCGCGTACAGATATTTTCGCGAATTCAGACTTGACGGACAATTTCGCGAGTGGTTAATTTCGCGGTCGGTGAATTCCCGAATCAGTGACGAACAGCGTGTTGTTATTTTCGCAGTCGGGCACGCGTTCGCGAAATTCGCGAAAATTAAACCACCGCGAAATATACAGCGTATACAGTATACTCTCTACTCCCGGGTTAAATGATAGAGCATTGTACAGAGGCGATGATTTCAAATGTGCCAGCTGTCACACAAACTGCATTATACTCATGAACTCAGTTTTTTGTCTCAATTTCGCGCTGTAGCAGCCGAAGCACTGGGTTCTTATTTTAGGTGCTACGCATTTAAAACAATCCGGCTATTAGGTGTTTTTTTATCTGGCGATCAGATATAGTAGGCGCGCTGCAGCAGCCGTTGTCGCTGTCTCAGGGTCCCTAGCTTCGGCTGGAAACCAACACAGACATGCGATCACCGTGCATCCAACGACACTATACTTTAGGAGCGCATAGAGAGGGGCGAGTGAGAGAAAGAGAGAGAGAGAGAGAGAGAGGAGGGGAGGAGGGGAGAGAGAGAGGAGAGAGGAGAGAGAGAGAGCGA
>NW_014578561.1:52060-54055 GCF_000485595.1 Priapulus caudatus
TGCCCCCTCACAGGATGCATCCCTACCACACTGCCCCTCTCACAGGATGCATCCCTACCACCTGCCCCCTCACAGGATGCATCCCTACCACACTGCCCCTCTCACAGGATGCATCCCTACCACCTGCCCCCTCACAGGATGCATCCCTACCACACTGCCCCTCTCACAGGATGCATCCCTACCACCTGCCCCCTCACAGGATGCATCCCTACCACCTGTCCCCCTCACAGGATGCATCCCTACCACACTGTCCCCCTCACAGGATGCATCCCTACCACCTGCCCCTTTCAGAGGATGCATCCCTATCGAGTGCATTCATCAGTAATGTGACCCACAGTACAACGCCACCACCCCAACCTGCACCAACACCACGCCGCACTATAGAGCGCACGCACCACCACCACCGCGCACGCACACGCACCGCACGCACGCACACGCGCACCGCACGCACCACCACCACCGCGCACGCACACGCGCACCGCACGCACCACCACCACCGCGCACGCGCACGCACCTCACGCACCACCACCACCGCGCACACGCACGCACGCACGCACGCACCGCACGCACAAGGCACATCTCAGACGCTGCACCAAACCAACTGTCCGGTCAACCGGCTCTAAGCTGTCCCACCAGCGTCACCCGCCACGGGGGTTGCCTGCCTGCCGTCTACGCGTGCCCAGTGATCAACAGCAGCTGTCTCCGCTAGCGGTTGCCATCACGGGACATACCTGGGCAGTTTCTATCCCATAAAATCCGATTAAACCTTGAAGTGATCCGGGAAGGGGAAAGGCAGCAACTGATTAAGTTGAGGCGGAAGTGGCGTCCCAGCAGGGCAATTCGGCGATGTGGGTGACGGTTTAGGGGGGGGGGGGCCACACGCTCGTAATAAGACAAAGAAAATAAAAATGAAATAAACAAAATAATAATAAATAAATAATAAATGAATAATAAATAATTAAAAGACAATAAATAAATAATAAAAAATAAAATAAAAAATGAATAAATAAATAAATTATAATAAATAAATTATAATAAAATATGTAACCTTTTTGTTATTTGGTCAAGGTATAGGAACCCGCGTCACCGGCGATCCGGGGCTACAAATAAATCGTCGTACATAAGACGTCGTAAGATGTTTGCGGTTGAAACATTTATTGCAGCGCGGTCGTTGCTGGTCTGCCTGCGGTCTCTCTAACAAGGAAGTCTCATCTATTTGATTGAAAATGAAGCGCACGCGAAAAAAAATGAAAAGCACGCACCGCTTAGTGGGCAGGGATTGCGCTCGTGTGTTAGTGATGTTGTCAAATTAAAATGGCGAACTGATGGAAACAATTGTTGATTGTTTAGCCGAAGCATCTCTTATGAGATGGCCATTCTCTCTTTCGCTCTCTCTCTCTATCTCTCTCTCCCTCTCTCTATTTACACCCCTCTCGCCGTACGTATACACTAAGGGTTGACCGATGTCCATCGAACCCAAGACCGTCCGAAATCACCAAACTCATTATCTGTTAATGGAAGCATAATGTAATCGTGTGAGCCACATGAAAGGGTTCATGGCGGCGGCCATTCACGCTCGCACACAGCGGGACAGAGGGTTGAAATATGCATCAGCAGTAGCATGGTCGCTCCGCGCTTCAGTCGGCCCCTGCAGTCGGTCCGCACACGCGACCGGTCACCGGGGACACGCCCGTCTCATCACATAGATCCACCATGCGTGCGGGCGTGCGTGGATGTGTGTGTACGTGCGTGTGTGTGTGTGTGTGCGCGTGTGTGTGCGTATGTGTGCGCGTGAGTTTGTGCACGCGCGCGCACGCGCGCGTGTGTGTGTGTGTGCGCGTGTGTGTGCGTATGTGTGCGCGTGAGTTTGTGCACGCGCGCGCACGCGCGCGTGTGTGTGTGTGTGCGCGTGTGTGTGCGTATGTGTGCGCGTGAGTTTGTGCACGCGCGCGCACGCGCGCGTGTGTGTGTGTGTGCGCGTGTGTGTGCGTATGT
>NW_014578561.1:54065-54637 GCF_000485595.1 Priapulus caudatus
CCACCTGCCCCCCTCATAGGATGCATCCATACCACCTGTCCCCCTCACAGGATGCATCTCTACCACCTGCCCCCCTCATAGGATGCATCCATACCACCTGTCCCCCTCACAGGATGCATCTCTACCACCTGCCCCCCTCATAGGATGCATCCATACCACCTGTCCCCCTCACAGGATGCATCTCTACCACCTGCCCCCCTCATAGGATGCATCCATACCACCTGTCCCCCTCACAGGATGCATCTCTACCACCTGCCCCCCTCATAGGATGCATCCATACCACCTGTCCCCCCCACAGGATGCATCCCTACCACCTGCCCCCCTCATAGGATGCATCCATACCACCTGTCCCCCTCACAGGATGCATCCCTACCACCTGCCCCCCTCATAGGATGCATCCTTGCCACACTGCCCCCCTCACAGGATGCATCCCTACCACACTGTCCCCCTCACATGATGCATCCCTACCACCTGCCCCCCTCACAGGATGCATCCCTACCACCTGCCCCCCTCACAGGATGCATCCCTACCACCTGCCCCCCTCACAGGATGCATCCCTACCACACTGCCCC
>NW_014578561.1:54647-57147 GCF_000485595.1 Priapulus caudatus
TGTGTGTGTGTGTGTGTGTGTGTGTGTGTTGGGGGTGGGGGGATGGAGACCATTAAATGTCTATTTTCTCGCGGCCAAGGACAAAATTGATCTAGATGAAAGGCCAGGCGCTTTAATAGCGGTCCGCTGTATGATTGCTGCGCGTGAGATGTCGGGCTGATACCGTCGGCTTACACTCGCGATGACACGCAGGAATTTGACGGAAGTGGCCGCCGCCGTGGAATCTGCCACGCGAGGTCCTCTTACTTTCTCTCTCTCTCTCTCTCTCCCTCTCCCTCTCTGTATCTCGTGCGCGCGCGCGCGCTCTCTCTCTCTCTCTCTCTCTCTCTCTCTCGTTCTCTGTTTTTTGTTTGTTAGATGCTCGCTTCTTTAGTTCTCTCTTTCTAGTTCTCTCTATTTTTCGTTTTCTCTCTCTCTCCCTCACTCTTTCTGTCTCTGTCTCTCTCTCTCTCTCTCTCTCTCTCTCTCTCTCTCTCTCTCTTTCTCGCTCTCTCTCTACATCTCCATTTTTCTCTCGCTCAATCGCCTCACTCTCGCCCTCTCCCTCCCCCTCTCCCCGCGCCCACTCTCCCGCTCTATTAGGATAGGCGCGAAAAGTGGTGTGATTTTCGTCGCTCTTTTATCGTCGCGCTTGAGAGATAAGCCATGGCCGTCACACACTGATCAGTGATGGGTAGGAGAGGACCACGGCGGGCTACACCAGGCCAGCGGAAGCTGCTGCTGCTTCAGCGGATAATAGCCTGCCAGCGCGCGTGTAAAGCTTGTGATGGGGACGAGATAGCATCGGCGTGTATAGAGGAGACAGTGGCTGTATATAGAGGCTAGAGTGTTTCTATAGAGAGGCGTGAGTGTCTCTATAGAGAGGCATAAGTGTCTCTATAGAGCGGCGTGAGTGTCTGTATAGAGTGTCTCTATAGAGAGGCGTCCGCATTCGTGATCGCTCCAGCGCGCTGCGACGCAAACCTCTCCCTCCTCCTTCCCCTCTCTCGCCGCACCCTTCCTCTCTCTCTACCTCTCTCTCTCTCTCTCTCTCTCTCTCTCTCTCTCTCTCTCTCTCTCTCTCTTCTCCTCTCTCTCTCTTCTCTCTCTCTCTTCCTTCTCTCTGTAAAAAATAAATATAATAATATATATATATGATATATAATATATTAGCCGCGTGGTGCATATGGAATGATAAGCTAGATTAACGTCAGTCCCGCTATGCCGGATTCTTTCACGGCTATCCGTGAAACTGAATCTACCTCTCTCTCCCTCATTCCACGCCTTAAAATCAGTCAGATTTCAATTCATCTCGCAAACGCTTCAACACGCAACGGCTGAAACTGCCGCGAATCTCGCAAACTAATATATATTAGCTCTTGATATATATATATATATTAGAATAAAGCAGTCTATATTATTACACGCACGCCTTCGAACATTCATTCATGACTGTACCATAACGTGTGATATAAAAACCTATCCCTAGCACACACCGGCGAGCGGCGGCTTACGCTGACAACTGCCGCGAACTCAAGTCGTGTACGATGTTTCATATTGTGCCGACTCACGCACGGGGACGGAACGGGCATTGCGGCCTCACCTGCCGCCCGCCGCACACGGCAGGAGACGCAGCTTGCTCGCTAGAGACGATAGCAGAAGCCGGAGCTGGTCGAGGGGGACGGTGCTGGTAGCGGCGGTGGGAGGGCGGGAGCAGGCGAGCGGTGCTTGCGTAGCGGCGCGGGGAGCGCGGTGTCTGGAGCATGGCGGAGGCGGTGGCTGCGTCAGCGGTGGGCGGCGGGGGAGGCAGGGAGTCGGTGCTGGTAGCCCGGCGGTCGGCCGCAGGCATATGGGAGATCCGGGCGAGGCGGGGAGGCGCGGCCCTTGCCAGGCCGGATGCTGGAGCGGCGCGGGAGCAGGCGGGGAGACGAAGCAGAGGCAGGGAGGCGCGGTCGCTGGTAGCGGCAGGGGGAGAGGGGAGGCGGGGGACGGTGCTGGTAGCGGCGAGGGGGCAGAGGAAAGAGGGAGGATGGGGCAGGTGGGGAGGCGGGCATGCTGGCTAGCGGCGGTGGAGGCGGGGGGAGGTCAGGGATAGGCGCGTGTCTGGCAGCCAGTCGGTGGAGGCGGCAGGCAGGCAGGCGAGGCCCGGCTTGCTTTGGCAGCAGTGGTGAGGCCGGCGGGGAGGCAGGGAGGCGTGCTGGCAGCAGTGGTGTGGCAGGCGCGGTGAGGCCGGCGGGAGGCGGCGCGGAGGCCGGCGGCAGGCGGTGCTGGCAGCCAGTGGTGGGCGGCCGGAGGCGGCTGCGAGGCGGCGCGTGGCTGCGCAGCCAGTGGTGGCAGGCGGGGAGGCGGGAGGGAGGTCAGTGGAGCGGTTGCGCTGGCAGCAGTGGTGGAGGCGGGGAGGCAGGCGAGGCCGTTGGCTGGCCAGCCAATGTGGCTGGCAGGCGGGGGAGGCGGGGGGAGGCAGGGGAGGCGGTGCTGGCAAGCAGTTCGGCTGGGGCGCGGGAGGCGGATGGGAGGCAGG
>NW_014578561.1:63182-64189 GCF_000485595.1 Priapulus caudatus
CGTGATCTCTCCGTCTCTCTCTGCGTTCTCTCGTCTCTCGGTCTTCTCTTCTCTCTTCTCTGCGCGGGCCTTCTGTCCCTTCTCTCTTCTCGTCTCTCTTATCCTTTCTTTCTCATTCTCTCTCTCGCCTTCTATCTCCTCATTGTGGCATTCTATTCTCTCTATCGTTCCTCTGCTTTCGCTTGTCTTTCTTCTCTCTCTTTCTCCCCCTCGTCCTATCTCTCTTTCTCTCTATGTTCTCTCTCTCTCCTCTGCTCTCTCTCTCTCCTCTCTGCGAGTCTCTTCTCTCGCTCTCTCTCTTCTCTTTCGCTCTCCCCCCGTCTCTCGCCTGGTCCTTATCTCTTCCTCCTCTCCCGGCTCTCTCCCTTCTCTCTCCCTTCTATCTCTCTCTCTACTCTCTCTCCTCTCTCTCTCTCTCTCGCTCCTCTCTCTCTTCTCTACTCTCTCTGCTGCTCTCCCTTTCTATCCGTCTCGCTCTCTCTCGTCTCTCTCCCTCTCGCCTTTTTTTTTTATCTCGCGTCCTCTCTCTCTTTCTCTTTCTTCTCTTTCTGCTCTCTTCCCTTGGCAGAGTCTCTCTTGTCATCTGCTTTCTCTCCGTTATACTTCTCTCTTTCGCTTTCTTTGCTGTTCTCTCTCTTCGTCTCCGCTTCTTTATACTCTCCTTTTCTCTCTCTTTCCTCTCCTATTTCTCCTGCTCTCTCTCTCTCTCTCCCTTCTCTCTCTCTCTTTCCACACGGCGTAACGGCAGTAACACACACTGCGCCGTGCGCATTGTTTCTCGTGGAATCTCGCGATAGCGTTCCTCCCACGCGTGACAGACGCTAGCAGACGAGACCATAGAAATACATACATGTACGTTTATTAGCTTATTATTACTGGCTGGATGTACGTATATGTATCATGTATTTCTATAGAATACATACATATACGTATATGTATGTATTTCTATAGAATACATACATGTACGTATATATATATATCAAGAGCTATATACTATAGTATATAGT
>NW_014578561.1:68726-69235 GCF_000485595.1 Priapulus caudatus
GAGAGAGAGAGAGAGAGAAAGAGAGAGAGAGAGAGAGAGAGAGAGAGAGAGAGAGAGAAGAGAGAGAGAGAACGCGCGCGCACAAGGTTGCGCGGTGTATGCGTGTCTTGTCAATGCAGTCCAGTACGTACTTCTCAACAAGGCTCTCTATCTAATAGCACTTGATGATGTGGCCACCGCGGCAAAAATTTGCATGAAATTGTTATCGTTGTCAACCGAACAAAGGCCATCCTGCGCGGTTTGAAAGAACGCCGATGCAACCACGCACGTCATCGAGAGACACACGAGCACCCCATATGGTACCCGAGATGGACGATTCACACTTGTACTGCTGCGGATTATTGCCAAAGCCCTCCCCCACCGGCAGTTGGATAATGGAGGCGACAAGTACGTTGCGGCGTATTGCGTGAATGCGTGGTGATGCTTACATGTACACACGAGGGAGCGAGAGAGAGAGAGAGAGAGAGAGAGAGAGAGAGAGAGAGAGAGAGAGAGAGAGAGAGAGAGAG
>NW_014578562.1:0-16516 GCF_000485595.1 Priapulus caudatus
TGGGTTGGGAGCTTAGGGGCGGATCAAGCGGGATGGGTGGGGTGGTAACGTGGGAATGAGCTAGGGCAAGGCAGAGGCAGCGGGTTGGGTGGGTGGTGCGTGGGTGATGCTAGGTTCTTTGCAGGAGCAGCAAGGTGGTGGTGCGGTGATGAAGCTAGGCAGGAGCACGCGGTGGTGTGCGTGGATTGAGCATAGGGCAAGGAGCACGCGGGTGGGTGATGCCAGGGCATCTATGCTATAGCACCTTGTCGAGGCCTGCCAGCAGCCTATTAGCCATCTCCTTAAGGTGGGGAACCTTGCCGGTGTAAATAAACATCAGCATCTCCTGCAGCACCTCGTATCCATTGGTCGATGATGTCTACGCGACCTTGCTTGCTCTCCTCCTCTCATGAAAGCAACACGACAGAGAACGGCGACCGGTCGCTGAAACAACGCAACACACAACCGAGCCGTGAGCGAGCACGAAGGCAGTTAACTACGGCAGACTCCGTCGTCGCAACTAATGAGCAGTCTTGTCTACGATTTTGATTAGGTTTTCGAACCTTTCGCTGATCAGCGTTCGCGTCGCAAAAAACACGTATCTAACGTTGTGGCAGCCATCAGGGCTTCAATATCATGAATGAAGGTTTAGTAATTATTAATAAAAAGGGCAACTATTCGCAAAGGAGTGCCTGTTGTTCCCCCGCGATGTCACGTATTGGCTTTCATGCGAAAGGCCAACTATTTCCAAAAAGTTTCGCCTCGCTCCAACGCATTCATTCTCATTAAAACGCAATGAAGGGATTTCATAAAAGCGCCCACTATTTCCCAGAATGTTTTCCTTGGTACACGTAAGCATTTCATTTATAAGGAAAGTATTTCCCAGGGGTCCATGATCCACGTCATCTAACCATGTTGAAAGCCTTTAATACCAACTATTATATATACCATCGGGTCTGTTTGTCAGCAGGATCATTAACACACGGCTTTTCATTAAAGTGCAACCGATTTCCAGAGGTTTTTCCTCAGTCCTCTAACACAGCGTTTCATTAGAAGGGCCAACTAGTTCCAGGGGTCCTGCTTGTCCGCTCCTGCTCTAACAACACCGACTAATATTAGAAGGCCAACGCCTCTCCATCCCTGCACAGAAAGTAAAAAAACTGCAAACATCATTAAACCCCGCTCAGACCTCGCACGCGCGTCTCCTACTGACAGCGAATGGCTTTTGGTGCGCCTGGAATCAACACCACCGACGCAGAGCGGTCCACGTCAACTGAAGCTCTGTCGTGGTCGTTTTTAACAGGCGGCTCGAAATCCGTGGACCAGATATTGCGCTTAGCGCGCCCCTGGCGTGCAACGGTGTCAGGTTTCGACCTGTCTCCCAACGACGTTCACGGAGGTCCAAAACGCACGCTCCGCACTGCACACGGAAGATAGCGAGATAACGGTCAGCATGCCCGCGCAGATAAACAGCCCCCTGCATAGAGCAGCCACCGCGTGATTACAGTCACCTCTGAGCAACAGCCCACCTGCCTAGAGAGCACCTGCAGGCTACGATTTTGAATTTGAAGGTTGCAAGTTACACAACGACCATCATTTCATCAGCATCCAGCGTTCAGAGTCAGTCGTTAAGTGTTCGTAAATCCACTTTGGATCGTAGATTCATTAGCGAGAGATACTAGTGAAAAAGAGAGAGAGAGCGAGAGACGCTGCACAAGAGCGGGAAGACATTCTCAAGTCTAGTTTTGACAACAAGTCTCAATCTATGCATGTGTAACCATGAGACCGTCCCTCTCGTGCATTGGTCACTCATAAGCCGTTAATGAGGCGGCTGACCATTGAAGAATTATGGCCCCCAACTCGCTCAACCTTCCGAGCGTCAGCAGGCGAACACCTGTTCATTAATGCGTTCCCCCTCCTGCTGAGTTCTCATCACCTCACAGTGAGGCCATCGCAGTCAGGAGAGTGAGCATCGACACAGGTCTGGTACAATGAAAGCTCAACAATTATAATACATGAGATGTATAAATATAGATGGTCTCTAGACAAATTACCCCCCCGGACAATACGCCGCGGACTGAAGCTTAGACCGGGGGCCCGCAGACATTTACCCGCGCCGGAGAATGTGACACGTCGCGGGCGCCGGACAGATTGACCCCGCCGCCCGGACAGTTTGAGCTCCCCGACAAGTTGTGAGCGCCCCGGCGGACGCATGTTAACCCCGCCGGGACAGAGGGTTGATCCCCCGGGAGCATTTGTGACCCCCAGGGAAGAGGTGTACGCGGGGGGGGGGACACCCGGCACGTGTTACCGGGCCTCGAAGCAAGGGGATGGCTGGCCGGACCGCGGGAGCAGGAGACAGTGTTGTTACTCAGCTTGGGTTTTATTAAGCGAGTGGTGAAGGGGGGGCATGGCGTGAGTTGACAGTGACGGGAGGAGTCGGAGAGGAAGGCAGAAGGGTGTGGAGGAAGAGGGGGAGAGAGGTGACGGGAGGTGGGTGGGAGGAGCGAGAGATGGAGGAGTGGAGGGTGGGAGGAGAGGGGAGCGGGGTGGAGGGAGGAGGGGAGAAGCGGTGGGAGAAAAGCGTGCGGGGATGGGATAGAGGCGGGAGAGAGGTGGGAGGAGAGGGGGAGAAGTGGAGGAGGAGAGAGGAGGAGAGGAGCGTGGTGGACGGACGGAGGAGAGAGAAGGAGGTGGCGGAGGGGATGCGGGAGAACGTGGGAGAAGGTGGTGGAGGGAGGAGGGGATGTAAGGGTGCGAGGCAGGAAGAGGGGAGAAGGTGGAGGAGGAGGAGAGGAGGAGTTAGAGGACGAAAGGAGAAGGTAGAGGATGGCCGGGAAGAAGGTGGTGGCAGGGGAGAAAGGAAGAAAAGAGGACGAGAGGAGTGGAGGAGGAGGACGCGGAGGAGAGCGAGGAAGTGGGGGAGGTAGACGAAGGGAGGTAGGTGCGAGGCCAGGTGTGGAGGAGGTAGAGAAGGTGGGCTGGTGGAGGAGGAGGAGGAGGAGATGAGTTGGAAGGAGGAGGAGAGGAGAGGAGGAAGAGGGTGGAGGAGGAAAGGACATGAGGAAAGAGAAAGGGGGAGAACGTAGGGAGAAGGTGGCGGAGACAGGAGAGGAGGAGTGAGAGGTGGAGGAGGAGGAGGAGATTGAGGTGGAGGAGGAGGAGGAGATGAGGTGGAGAGAGAAGAGAGGAGAGGAGGATGAGGAGGTGGGGGCAGGAAAGGGCGCCTCTACCTCCTCTTACCTCATGCCACTCCCCTCTCCTCCCGCACCACCCACCCGCTGCTCCTGCCCCTAGCTCACCCACGCACCACCCACCCGCTGCTCCTGCCCCTAGCTCACCCACGCACCACCCACCCGCTGCTCCTGCCCCTAGCTCACCCACGCATCACCCACCCGCTGCTCCTGCCCCTAGCTCACCCACGCACCACCCACCCGCTGCTCCTGCCCCTAGCTCACCCACGCATCACCCATTGCTTGCCGAAGCACCGTTTTTCCTCCCTTCCAAAGGCTCGTCCACGCCCGGCCCTGCCTCTGTGTTTCGCTCCTGTCCCACCCGTGCCCCACCCGTGCCCTGCCCATGCTCAGTTTGAAGGGTATTTGACAATTTTATTAGCCCTCATCCTAACCCTAACTTTAACCTTAAACGTAATCCTAACTTGAGCAATCACATCCTAGTTATAATACGGGTTTAATGTGCCCTTTCGATGCGCAGTATTTGGTCGTGATCATCCAAACTGTAGACATGCGATGTGTAGACAAGTTTCAGAGCTACAGAGTTGTGTTGCATTTGGAAATAGCTAGATGTCATGAAGAATTTTGGGGAAAAAAGGGTTTTATTGTAATCCGCAATTCGTGGGAAGGACTTTAGATTTTAAAGGCGGGGAAGTAAATGCAAATAGAGTGACCAATGCGACATAGGGAATGCGTGCCCGCCCATGCTGATGCAGGTGCTCTGTGTTTGCTTTGCAGTATGCACTAGAGAGGTTGAAGATCATGTGTGAGGAAGCTCTCTACTCAAACCTGAACACAGACAACGTAGCTGACATCCTCATCCTCGCAGATCTACACAGCGCTGAGCAGCTGAAAAGCGAGTGCATCAACTTTGTCAAGTTGTGAGTGATCAATACTTCAGGTGTCACCTTGTACAGTATCAGGTGACCGCGTCACCTTGAATAGGATCAGGTGACCGCGTCACCTTGAATAGAACTGGCAAAATTCATTTCGATCAACTTAAACAAACACTCGCAATCAATAAAGACAGTTACTTGGTGTCTGTGGGTAAAGCGGTCCTGATTTTTTTGGGGGTGGTCTTTGACTAGTTTAAACACGTTTTTATTGATTAACTTTTTGTGGGTATTAAATAAAATCATTGAATTTTGAGATAAATTAAAAAATTTGTTTTTTTTCTCGAAAATAAAATATCACGTGATCGATATGATTGAATTTATCGATTTTGTATAATGAAATAAATTCGGATGGTCACATTGATTATTCTAAAATTTGAAAGTTTTATGCAAAATTGGAAAGAGAATTGCTCGTGTGTAGACGGCGAGAGAGAGAGAGAGAGAGAGAGAGAGAGAGAGAGGAGGAGAGAGAGAGAGAGAAGAAGAGAGA
Source organism: Priapulus caudatus (assembly GCF_000485595.1). Lineage (NCBI taxonomy): Eukaryota > Metazoa > Priapulida > Priapulimorpha > Priapulimorphida > Priapulidae > Priapulus > Priapulus caudatus. The sequence goes on from NW_014578562.1 coordinate 4,596, forward strand.
GAGAGAGAGAGAGAGAGAGAGAGAGAGAGAGAGAGAGAGAGAGAGAGAGAGAGAGAGAGAGAGAGAGAGAGAGAGAGAGAGAGAGAGAGAGAGAGATTGAGATGACGAGAGATGGCCGAGATGAGAGAGACGAGAGCAGTAAGTAGAACTTCGATTGTAACGATGGATTTTTGTTATTCGTTTGTGCTACGCGACGGACGTCACCGAGACTCACGGGTGGAAGCAGATGCTAGAGTCGCATAGTCACTGTCACCTCATCACGGAGTTGGTTCGCGCACTAGACAGCCAGCAGTTGCCTCCGCTCGGCCCGCCGCAGAAGCGCTGCAAGTACTAACCCTGTGCACCGTCGCTCGCCAGCACATTTTGACAATTTCTTTTGTTTGTGTGCGTCATGCAAGCGTGCGTGTGTACGTGTCTGCGTGTGTTTGTGGGTGTCTGCATGTGTATATATATATGTATCAGGAGCTAATAATGACAAATTTGTCACAAATTTGTCATTATTAGCTCCTGATATGTATCAATATACCATATTTATCAGAACAATAGCGTATTTTCTTTGTAATAATGTTCTTATTTCATTTTTATTACGTTTAACCCATTTGCATTTAATCCTGCATAATGTTTATCTTATGCGCATACACTACCTTTCTCGCTTCTCATCTATCGTTTTCCATATGTATTATATATGTATATTATGTGAAAAACTGATGATTATTTGTGATGAAACAGTGATTGTACGCATTGTGTTGTTGATGGTTGTAATAATAATGATGATAATAATGCTGATTTATATATATATATATATATATATATATATATATATATTCAGCATTATCATCATTATTATTAACAATATACAACCATCATATTGAACTGATATATAGTTATGATATTATTTGTGATAAAACAGTGATTGTACCGTACGTATTATAATAATCATGATAATAATTAATGCTGAATGTGAAAAATTGATGTACGTGTTGTGTGTGATACAATAGATTTTTTCAAATTAATTTACTCTTGTTGGTTTTCATTTGAATTGTTTGATTTGCATATATAGAAATTCAATCCATAGTTTCTACATTGAATAGTAACATCTACAAGCACAACCTGCAAATACTTGTAGTTACAATATATAATTGTTTATTTACATTGAATTAATACAGAGTTAAATGATAAGTGACATGGTTTACATATATGATCTCAATCCTGTTCACCATTAGTTTCCCACATTACATCCTCTACCCTAGCATTCAAACCATACAGTAAATTAATAATTAATTACTGAATTGATACCGAGTGACATGATTTACATATAATGATCTCATCAAAGATGAACAACACACATACTACGTGCCATCTGCATTCAATACCACTGCCAACTTTCTGTAAAACATCTGTCGTCCTCATTGCAATGAATATGTAATGTAATAACTGCTATACTACGTAAATATCTGCTCTAGCCCTGCCACTACCCGAACCTAAACTCGTCTGTAATAACATAGAATACAGAATCTATACGCCCTACGGTTGAACGTCATGTTAGCGTTTCGCATTAAAACCTGAATCTTTGTCACTGCTTTCATTTTGACAAAAAAAATGTGTATATCTCTGCATAGAATTTCTCAATTATTTAATCAGTCTCAGTTTATATACATTTCATCATAATTGCCTCAGAATGCTAACTGTCTGCGTGTTATATAGCTATATGTATTATTCTTCTATTCTAGACATACGGACTAATGCCCGATACCTACTATATATGATGGAAGGCTTAATTAGGCTTATAATTATCTGTATAATAGTCTGCTTTCAGTATAGCAGAATGTGACACAGCTGATGTGCTGAAAATTAGTCTTTAGATTAATTAGGTCTTAGAATGAGTAGAGGTACGGGTGTGCAGCACTGCAGAGAAGACGCATGCTGTCCTATCGCTAACCCATCCAGAGAGACGACAAATTGCTGGCAATTTGGTACGACTAGTCAAAAGTATAATTTCAACAAAAAACTGTCTAAATTTACATGAAAAATTATATAAAATAAGAGATGATGAAAAAGTATGATATATGAACTGCTGACATCTTTGGCTGATCTCGCGAAAAGTGAAGTTCTAGTTGATGAACCCGTCTACATGAATAGGTTCAGCAGTTGCATGTCAATCCTCTATGGGAGGTGTTAGTATTGCACGCACGTGCATGCTAGATACAATAATGTAACCCAAACCCAAGAGGATAGGGGATCCCCTATCCTCTTGGGTTTGGGTTACATTATTGTATCTAGTGCATGCACGCAGACACGTACACGTACATGGTCGTGAAGCCTCAGTCGACTTTACGAAAGTAGAATATAATTATTACTAATTTACGGCTAATTAATAACTAACGGCTACCGCTAATTATACTAATTTATATGGTAGTCGCATAAATAGGTTGTTAGTATAGTTTAATTAACGACTGTTACAGCTTATTTACATTTCCTTTATTATGAGTTGGTAAATCACTCTTACGTCGGAGTACCTTTTAATTGAAATACGTACGAAGCATTTTTTCTTTTATACGTCAGTATAAACATCAACAATAATATCATTTAGCGAGATTTAAAAGTTATATGTCAAGTATCAAATACGATAATAGAGCAGCACACAGAATTCTACGCTGTTGCAAACATGTTTCATGCAACATGTTGCAACTTCCAGTGCGCTATTCTCACGAGCTGTTTACCGCAGCTCAGTTACGTTAGATGGCGCCACTTACACATACCCTGATCTAACAATCGGGTACCCTCGGACCCATAGAAATCAAGGAGCTACATATAACACATGTATATATATGTTATGTATATATATATGTATATATACATATGTATTATATGTTATATGTTATATGTAGCTCCTTGATAGAAATAGATGTCAATCCTCAGGGTCAATCAAGAACATAGGCCGCCGAAATTTAAACAAAAGGCAGCTACTAACCACTCTTGCTCACTCGGCGAGGCGGTGTGGCTCGCAGGGAGATTGCGGTGGGATATATCCTTGCATATATATTTGCAGGGAGATACTGTCGTAGGTTATAGAATGCCATGACAATTTACTTGGCAATTCGTGTCAAGTATGGATTTATATCATTGTGGTCAGTGAGATTTTTGTTGGCGGCAGTGTGAAGCCATAGCTGCTAGCATTGGGATACCATGGTGCTGGCTTTGGTACCATAGGTAATAGGTTGTATAAAATTGTGTACAGTTATTATATGGGGAGGGGGGATGTGTTCAATGAAGGAGTTATTGTAGACGGTATGATGGACAAAGAACGGAATTTATTTATTGTTGGGCTCTATTTCGTCAGGAACAGGTGTGTGTGCGTGCGTGCGTGCGTGCGTGCGTTCGAGATTCCGACACATTCCAAGTTTTCTTAGGGGACCACGTTCCCAGACCTGCCTGGTTCCACCCCACAACGGACCATGAAGTGCTTCATCACACATTGTAGTTGAAGTGCAGTTGGATTATTATTCCACCCACCTAGAACACAAAAACAATTCGTGCATAATCATTATCAAATATAATATCTGTGTCATTTAGTGTCCCTCTTATAAACCAATCATAATTGTAACTTGGCACATCGCCCGCTCGCCAAAGTTGAGTAAAATTAATGTCGGGTAACTAAAAACAAAAACTGACCCGCTCATTTCCGTATGTAAAATAATATATATATATATATAAAATATATATGGGACTTGTAGTGTACGTGTTGATTGTCATAAAGGTCATTAGTTTACAATAAAATTTAATAACTAACTAGATATTAGTGTATGAAAGTGCGTAAAGGCTCAGACAGACAATCACAAATGAATATATTAGGATTTAACTTGAGAAAAGAATCTCTAGTATCTCTAAAGTCGGCAGCATATATACACGAATAGCAAGACTACAGAACTCGATCTAATGTAGTCACACCAGGCAAGTAGTAAGCTCACCAGGGTACTATATGTAGTCACACCAGGCAAGTAGTAAGCTCACCAGGGTGCTGAACACTGCATAGAAAGATTTGGTAGGTTAAAGTGCAGAAAAGCAGTACAGGGAAAGAGTTGCAAGAGGTGTGGGGTGCGTTGGAACGAATGTTAGTTGAGACGGACACTATAGCATTGACACGACTATAACATTAACGGCAGATGGTATACTCCTTCAGGCAGCGTGCCATCTGTGTTGTTGTCGCCACAAACAGGACAACCTTCTATATAGATTACACTGGCCCATTCAGAAACTCGGTTCATTCGCCTAATCGCACGTAGACCAATCCCATCGAAGACAATGTTTCGTGGCTAATCGTCCAGTTATCACGCAAATGCGCAATCTTGCGAGAAGAAAAATGCATTGCCAATATTTGTTCTTGTATACTTCCTTGTTCTGAGCAGATATAATACCCTAGCTACGACTACAGGAAAATGATAAAGCTTCAGTGAGATGGATCTAAATCTAATATATAATGCTATATTGATTATAGATTACTGATATTATTAGTCTGCAGTTAATTTATTGTGTCAACATTTTGTGGTTGAGTGATCTATATTAACATGAAAACGTGTAATTACAGGCAATTCTGGCTACTGCGCAGTGTTAGCGATATCACCATTGAACATCTAAAACCACCTTGAGCTGCTTTTTAATGCCATCAGAAGAGCAGGTACGTCAGGTTGTCTTTTTAAATAATCTGGTTCCTTTCCTTTGAAGTTCAAACCAATTCTCCCAGATGGCTATCAGCTTTATAAGTAACTTGTACGATGAAGCTGAGCTTGTACGTGAGCACGTAGCGTTAGTGCCCAAGGAGCTCTGGCACTAACTCCATCATGGTCTGGATGGTGATGCTGAACACTAACACACACATCTGCGGATTTCACCCTACGCCTACGCCTACTCCCTAACCATATCAAATAGTTACCAGGGTACGTTCCGGCAGTACCCAGGGAGACATAGACCCTATGATCGCTAGTATGGTGTATGATAATAGTCACATGATTTCTTACCCGGGTAATATTATTCTATTATATTCTTACATTCTAAAGTAACTAATTTATATCTAAATCCAAAACTATCTCGATTAGTTTCTAAATTTTATTCATTTATTGCTAAACCAGTCATCATTTTTAAAGTAAATTGATAACAACAAGTGCTGGTAGTATTTACAATGACCTTACTTTAGAAATCTGAATTTTTTTCTGAAATTTCCCAAACTAAACACAAGTCAACAAACCGTATAATGCTTAGCTAGAAGAATTAGTAATTCCTATTAACAAATGCCGCATAGCGACAGTGCTCAACTAACGTGTACTGTAGCCAGGTATTCTTCTGATAAACTCACTGGCAACCGAATCAAGTGCGCCCTCCCGCCACCGCGTTCGCGCTCAGGTATAGCAAAGCCTAGCTATCATAGATTTTAGATCTGTATTAGTAGTATCTTAGATATATGCTCGATGATTAAATTTCTAAAATTCTAGATACCTATAGACACATGTCTTAGCTATACTCTCTGTGAATATTGAGTTTATTGACGCACGATTAGTTAATATATTAGCAAATATATGCGTACCGTAATCTCCCGTACCGGCCTGGATATAGTGTTGCGATTTCTATGGGTCCGAGCATAGAAATAGATAGATAACCTAGAATGCTGATTCGCCCATCTCCCTGTACTTAACAAATGACGCCAGAGCTGTATCTTTATTACTGTACTACCGGTAATTCACTTCCGCGCGCATATATTTGCTATATTGACTAATCGTGCGTCAATAAACTCAATATTCACAAAGAGTATATGAATTCAAGCCGGTACGGGAGATCATTTGCATAATATATTCTAGATTACTTAGCTGTCTTAGCTATGTCTCAGCTATACTCTCTGTGAATATTGAGTTTATTGACGCGCGATTAGTCAATATATTAGCAAATATATGCGTACCGTAATCTCCCGTACCGGCCTGAATATAGACAAACCCGTTTCAATTGCTTGAAATTGTTGGGTGTTGCTATCCCCCGGGCGTGGAGGGAGGTCACGTGATAACGTTGACGATGACGTTCAAAGCGTTAACCCTAACGGTAACCCTCACTCCAACACCGCCAACACTAACCCTCACACAAAAAATATATATATCGCCGCGCTATATATAGGCATTGTGATCCACAAAAATTAATCTATGGTGTGGGGACAGATATCATGATGCAAAAACCTTAACCTTAACCCTAATCCTAACCCTAACCCTAACCCTAACCCAAATCCTAACCCTAACCCTAACCCTAATCCTAACCCTAACCCTAACCCTAACCCTGACCCTAACCCTAATCCTAACACTATCCCAACACTAGTGCTGCCACGTTGCGGTCACCTCCCTCCACGCCCGGGGGATAGCATTACCCAGAATGGGTGAACACATAGACTCACAGTCGTGACAGATTCTACACAATGTATACTTTATTATAATACTTTTATTTTACTATTATTATAATACTTTACAATAATTACAATTATGATAATAATATGATATAATATCTTTCATTATAGTATTACTTAAATGCTAAAATCGTAATCTTAGCAATACCTACAAATATTTATTACCATTTATGTAAAATTGATAATATTCCAATGTACATCTAGTATGCAGGAAGTGTAACTGCCATGGCAAGATCGCAGTTTGTGATGGCAATGTTGAAGATAAGGCAGGTATCGTTTTTTTGTGTCTGCGCCTAACGCGTTTTTAACCGTTGTTAAATAAGATTTTCACTTACACACATACTAATTGTATAATTAAATATACATGCCAATAAAACTATATCTATAACTACATTATATTAGATCACCGAAAATACGACCCGGTTATGTCAATTGTATACAGCAGATGGTGCGTAACTATATCTGTGTCTACGGAATCTTCACAACTCTTTCCTGGTATACGGACCATCGAAATCCAACAGAATAAATGACTGTAACTTCAAAAAACAAGGAGGCAAATCAGTGCACGTATTTTGATCACTAGTCTTACTGAGTGGTCAACATTTCGAGCCTGTTTCTTTATATCGTCATCACTTTGCTTGTAATCACACCATTCTACTACTTCACGGTCACTGCTGAGATCCGTAATATCATCATTTTATTCTTGAAATTGGTAACACGTCTGGGTTCCACCTGTTCGCCGATAATACAATGTTACAGCGAAGCAACAGTTATTAAACTAATTGTTGTCGCTTGAAAAACCTAATTAACTAACAGGATGGTAGAATATAAGTAATAGTTAGATTTCTATTCGCACTTGCGATACACGAGACAAACCGTTGAAAATTCTAGTTTGGATTTCTGCTGATAAGTAATAAGTAAATGATGGATATAATAAAAATAAAAATAAAAATAATTATTATTATTATCATAATAATAAGTAATATATTATATTTCCGTTCATCACATGCGAAACGTCACGTTATCCTGCAGAGCTTCGTCTTAATATTAATAACGACATTCCTACGTTCACATCGTGACGTACATTCGACGGACAACTCATTCTTAAATACGTCACATTAGTCTCTGAACACCATATATTCATTCTGACGTACAAGCACCTTCATCATTGTCTACGTAACCCTGCATAACTGGCGGCATTCAAGCGTGTAAAACTTTCACATTGACATGCGTTCTTTCATTCTAACGCGCTATTCGCACCTTTGTACGTTCTTGGCAACGCGCACGCACTACTGGTGACGTGAGCGTCTCTCATGCTAGTCGGTGCCGACGGGTCGCCGACGATGCCGACGTCGGCGGCCGCAGCACGATCGGCGCATGCGCACCGAGCGTCGTGTTTGGTGACGCAGAACAGATTGTCGCTGAGGCTTACCTGACGGTCGTGCTTGCAGCGAGCGTGTTCTGTAATATCGTCGTCGTCTGGGCGATCAACCACGCTCAAGAAACGCCACCTCTTCCGACCGAATCTCTTCATCATCGGACACGTCGCCGTCACCGATCTGGCGACGGCCGTCATCTGTCTGCCGCTTGTGCAGGCGGCAACGGCTGTCGGTCGCTGGCCGTTCAGTGCGTCAGCGTGTGCGGCGTCGGCAGCGCTCAACACGCTCCTGGTGACGGCCTCCGTGTTATGCATCATCGCTGTCAGCGTCGAGCGCTATTTCTCGATCGTGCGTCCATACTAGTACAAACTGCTCGTGACGAAACGACGCTGCGTCATCGCCGTCGTCGGCATGTGGTCGGTGTCGGCGGCGCTCGCGATCGTGCAAGTCGTCGTGCTTAACAACTGGGCGTTCTATCCGGGCCGCGCGATGTGCTTCATGGACTGGCAGACGCGAGAAGCTCCGAAGCTCGCCTTCAACATCGCTGATCTTGTGCTGTGCGTGCTGCTACTGCTCGGGCTGCTGCTCATAGTTGTTATTCTCGTCGTGCGGGCCGCTCGTCGCCACCACACGAACTCGCTGCGCCTGACGGCATCCTACGGCACCGACGGCCAAGCGGCCGACAACCGCCGCGTCATCCGCAACAATCTCAACGTTCCGAAGAGTGATTCGCCGACGATAGTGCATCGCGGGGGGTCGCGGCTGTCGCTGCCGCTCGCGTGCGCGACGTCCAAGATTTCGGCGGCCAGGTGTCGCAGCGCACCGAACAACTTCGAAGTGACGGTGACGAAGAAGGCGAAGACGATCTCGCTGCACCAGCTGAAGGCGGCGCGTATACTGCTCACGGTCGTCACCTGCTTCGTCGTCTGCTACCTGCCGCTGTTCGCGCTCAACGTGGCGACAGGCGTGCTACAGTGGCGCACCCTGCCGCCGAGACTCGACCGCGTCGCCCCCATGCTGCTCTACACGTCACGTGTCCGCCGACTCCCGTCGCCAGCTCCGGTTCGAGCGGAGTGACGACGATCTCTCCCACCGATCTCTTCCGGCGGATACAGAACGCGAAGAGCTGCCACGAGCTGACGGCGGAGACGACGTCAATGCAAGTCACCGGAAGGTCGAGAATCACGGCCGAAGACTCAGCGCATCCGGTCATCCACGTGATCACGCCCATCGCGGGCACCTCCCGCCAGATGGCGTGCTTCGACAACAACTCGTTCGCAGACAACTCGTTCGCCGACAACTCGTTCGCCGACAACTCGTTCGGGTCGGACGACTTCAAGATGAGAACGGCCGACTACGTTACGTCGGTGACGCAGAGTGACATGGCCGCGTCGGTTACTCTCGACATCCCGTCGTGTGACGTCACGAAGTGCGCCGAGGCGGACCTACGTGTCGAGAGCGCCGTGGCGTCGTCAGTGTGTGAGTCAACTTATTGCACGTGACAGTCCGTCGTCTGTCTGTCATCGTGGTACGTAGTGACGTGATAAGGATCAGACGGAGGATGATGGGGGAGGAGGGGAGCTTACCGTTCGACATTGACTTCTATTCTGTATTGGCCACCATCAACATGCTGATGATTTTGCCAACGGGAGGCGCAAGTTAAAAGGTTGAATTTATTTTTAATTTTTAAAATCTTTACTTATAAACTGCCCTGATGACATTCAGGCCGTAAGCAGAGTCTTAAAGTCATTTAGACTCTCACGTTGTGAGAAAACTAGCACGCAGTTCTGCTGATAAGAGTGAACGTATCTCCAATGATAAGTGATAACGTGAATCGAAGATATGAAATAGTATGACAGAACCTACGGACGCAACCATGTACAACATGAGTTATAAGGGCAGGTGCCGAGTGCAATAGCCTACACACGGGTGAAGGCATGTGACAGAACCTGTAAGGGCAAGGCCTTGTTACAGAACCTAGGTGCATGGGTAAAGCATCGTGACCGAACCAATACGGGTAAAGGTTTGTGACTGAAGGAATATAGGTAAAGGTACGTGACCGTACCTATAACAGTAAAGCTTTGCTACAGGTACTTGCTCTATAGCAGCGGTTCTTAACCTGGGGATCGTGACCTCCATGGGGTCGTTTGGGGTATTTCCGGAGGTCAGGAAGGGGTCATAAATGAAATAAATCTATTTAAATATATAATTATCAGGGTGCTACCAAACAATTTTCCTCACTTTCGTGACTCATAAATTTGGTTGCCCACAAGCCTAATTAAAGCACTTGCATGAATTTTTTTTTTATCGCCTGATGGCTGTGAAGCAATTTCAGCCATCCCATTGACTGAGTATTGCCAGACATGTTTTCATAAATCGGGCTGTTTTTTTTCAATTTTTGTTTCGGGGGTCACGGTACTGACCAAGATGGGGTCGTGGGGCCAAACAGGTTAAGAACCACTGCTCTAAATGTAATGTAGGTACGTGTGACAGAATCTGTACAGGTAAATATGTGATAGAATCTGTACAGGTAATTGTACACAGGAATATATAAAGGTAAAAAGGTTCTGTTAGTTATTTAGTTCTAATTAGTTAATTATTGTTGTGTTTAGCTGCTTACCATGTATGTATGTTTGTATGTATGTATGTATGTATGTATGTATGTATGTATGTATGTATGTATGTATGTATGTATGTATGTATGTATGTATGTATGTATGTATGTATGTATGTATGTATGTATGTATGTGTGTGTGTGTGTGNGCGCACCAAGCGTCGTGTTTGGAGACGCAGAACAGATTGTCGCTGAGGCTTACCTGACGGTCGTGCTTGCAACGAGCGTGCTCTGTAATATCGTCGTCGTCTGGGCGATCAACACCACGCTCAAGAAACGCCCCCTCTTCCGTCCGAATCTCTTCATCATCGGACACGTCGCCGTCACCGATCTGGCGACGGCGGTCATCTGTCTGCCGCTCGTGCAGGCGGTAACGGCCGTCGGTCGCTGGCCGTTTAGTGCGTCGGCGTGTGCGGCGTCGGCATGGCTCAACACGCTGCTGGTGACGGCATCCGTGTTATGCATCCTCGCTGTCAGCATCGAGCGCTATTTCTCGATCGTGCGTCCGCACCAGTACAAACTGCTCGTGACGAAACTACGTTGCGTCATCGCCGTTGTCGGCATGTGGTAGGTGTCGGCGGCGCTCGCGATCGTGCAGGTCGTCGTGCTCGACAACTGGGCGTTCTATCCAGGCCGCGCTATGTGCTTCATGGACTGGCAGACGAGCGCAGCGCCGAAGCTCGCCTTCAACATCGCTCATCTTGTGCTGTGCGTGCTGATACCGCTCGGGCTGCTGCTCATAGCTGATATTCTCGTCGTGCGGGCCGCTCGTCGCCACCACACGAACTCGCTGCGCTTGTCGGCGGCCTACAGCACCGACGGCCAAGCGGCCGACAACCGCCACGTCATCCGCAACAATCTCAACGTTCCGAAGAGGGATTCGCCGACGATAGTGCATCACGGGGGGTCGCGGCTATCGCTGCCGCTCGCGCGCGCGACGTCCAAGATGTCGGCGGCCAAGTGTCGCAGCGCGCCGAACAACTTCGCCGTGACGGTGACGAAGAAGGCAAAGCAGATCTCGCTGCACCAGCTGAAGGCGGCGCGTATACTGCGCAGGGTCGTCACCTGCTTTGTCGTCTGCTACCTACCGCTGTTCGCGCTCAACGTGGCGACGGCCGTGCTACAGTGGCGCACCCTGCCGCCGAGACTCGACCGCGTCGCCTCCATGCTGCTCTACATGCACTGCTTTCTCAACGCCTGCTTCTACGGTTTCACAAACCGCAACATCCAGCGCACGATTGGCGCCGCTGTGTCGCACTGGCGCAGCGGCAACCAGGTCGGTGCCGTCGTCCCGGCGCCGACGCCGACGGCGACGCCTCCCGTCACGTGTCCGCCGACTCCCGTCGCCAGCTCCGGCTCGAGCGGAGTGTCGACGATCTCTCTCACCGACCTCTTCCGGCGGATACAGAACGTGAAGGGCTGCCACGAGCCGACGGCGGAGACGACGTCAATGCAGGTCACCGGAAGATCGAGCATCACGGTCGAGAACTCA